>NC_056740.1:34757304-34794804 GCF_019279795.1 Protopterus annectens
TCGTGAGCAAATGCATACACAGCAGCTCTGAGCCCATATTGTCCTGTAAATATGAGGTAGACATTGTTACATGCTAATGAGCAAGAGAACAGCATACCATGGCTATATTCCTTTTCTAGAGAGATCACTCTGAATACAGACCTCATGAAAGTTAGACCATTTCTTTGGTGTACTTGTCTTATTTACTCCCAATACAGATGCCATAATTGTCAGAAATGAAAGAAGTACTTATAAATTGAATAAATATTTCCTGAACCGAAGACATGTGTAGAATGAAAGAAATAGATTTTCGTTCAAGAGTTTATGTATTACTCTGTAAACAAATATACTTTGTTGTGTAAAATCTTCCATTTGCAAACACTATCTGCAGAATGAAAATTTAATAGAAAACTGGAACTGATTTGAATCTATAAATTCAAGTTATCCCTCACTGTAGGTGGATTAGCCATGAAACTTAAAATGGCAACATTCACTCATTCCACTGGAGAAGAAGGTCTGAAGATATTTAATGCCTTGACTTTTCTTGAAGAAGACACAGAAAATAATGGCACAAAAAGAAAAAGTCATGACGTAACAATAACTAGAGGCATTGGAGTAAGCACATTTCTACTTTTAATAAACTGTGCAGTCTGATCTAGACTGTCAAGCAAATATTAGTCATTTGCTGGTACTATGGAAGTGAATATTAAAGGCAGACATTGTCAGAGAAGTATTAAGACAACGAGAAAAGGCATACTGCTTGAAAGATCTTGAGAATTAGTAATAAAATGTTAAATTAAGCTAGACATACATCTAGATGGAATATGACATTTTATCTGAGGATACATTTAAACCACTGGGACTAGAATGTATTGAAAAGACAGCTGTAAACGGTATGCACACTATTAACACATTCAGGTGGAGCAATTATGTTAAAACCTAATAAAATATTAATTTAAATCTAAAACCTTAGGAATCTTTTTTTCAGACTGTAGCACTTAAAAGAGGTAAATTCTAGAAACAGTTTACATTGTTTGCTTGTGTGAAGCTTAGAATGATAAAATAAGTTCAAACTATTAAACTAAAGACCACATGTTCACAGAATCAATCACACAGCTGGAGAAGCATCTAGAATGTTACATAAAGTCATAAAAACTGTATCATTCATGACTATGCTGCATTTTTTGGCCAAGCAAATATCACTTGCAATTATAATTTGGTGCCATGCCAGTAACGCATGCTGTTAAAAAAGTACAAGTATATCTTAGAAGAAAATAGAGCAGTAACTACAATGAATGGAACATTTGTTGAAAATAGAACAAAAACTAAAGTGACTGGAAAATTTGTTGTTATTAAGACATAGCAATCACAGTCAAAAGAATGGGTAAATAGTATGGTCACTGTTGTAAAGAAAGATACAATTTGTATTTATACTGTTTGAATACAGTTATTGAAGGAAGGCATTATCCATTACTTACAGCTGTGGAATTGGTCTGAACAATTTGAAATGCTACATTCTTTTTGGTACTAGATACAAATCAAAATTTCTGAAGAATAATCTTAAATGAAGAAATCTCCCAACCAAATAGATTTTATATGCCAATAAAAAGGGTCAGATTCCTTAGACTTCCATTTGGTATTTGTTCAGGACAGGAAGTATTCTAAAGAGCTAAAGCACAAGTAACTGAAGGGGTGAAAGGCATTATTCTTGATGTTTTATTAGTGCAGGGTCAGTTGTACGAAGAGCATGAGAACAAACTGGTGGAGCTGCTTAATAAAGACATTCTATATTCAAGTTAAATATGATATAGAATAAGAGCAACAACTTTAAATTACATGGATCATATTCTAACATCACTGTGGCTGAAACCTGATGCAAAAATATCAGGGCAGTTATGCAAACCTCAAGGCTAGAAGAGAAGCAGGCATTACATAGTTAGAAAGATGTAGTATTTATATACCTAACATGACTGCACCTCTAAGAAAGTTGTTATTTTCTTTATTTATATAGTTAATTAGGTATATTTTGTTGACTGGATTAGGCCCATTTTAAAAGGGAATTCAGAAAAGAAATGTGTAGAAAAGGTATGACAAAAAATATAGCTCTGAGTTAAAAATAAAAGTTAATTACAATAGTGTCAGTACAATGTATGTACAAAATAAAATAAATGGCAGTAGCTAAATACAGTTTGGTTAAATACAATAATGAATAATTCAGTTTGTTAAAACTATGAATGCATATAAATATAAAAGAATAAAAAGGCAAAGATTATACCTAGGATAAGTACAGGACATGAATGAAGTGGAAGAGGGATTGGATGGATGTTGGATATGGGTAGGCAGGAAAAATAGGGGAAGATGTGAAATAAATTATGTTGGAAAATAGGAGATATAGGAAAAATGGGTGAAGAAAAATAGTAAGTAGATGTGTGGATGTTACCCATACTTGTAGGCACTACTGATGTTGATCTGTGGGAAAAAATGAAACAGTCAAGGATGTTAAGTTAACTAGGTGATGCTACATTTGGGGGCAGGCTAAAGTAATGCTAAAGACAGATTTACATGAGTGTTTTAAAGCTGTTGGGTTGTTGATTTCTTTTAATTGATGTGGCAATGTGCTCAATATGTTAGCTACAAAACTATTAGGTGCTCTGCCACTTATTTTAGTCAACATTTTCTTTTATTTTAAGAAGACTTTTCTTGGAGAATCTAAGGATTCTAATTCTAATAATCTAACTGGTTGTTTTTATCATTATAGTCATAAACTGATTGCTGGGCAATCATCAAGGTACAGATATTTTCATCAGACATAAGATGAATGTAGCTAATTCTGATTTTGAATTATATTCAACTTAATTGATTAAAAATATTGCAAGTGTGAGAGTTGCTTACTAGTTGTGTAACATATTTAGCAGTTCTGCACTGGAAAGATTATGGAATGTGTCTTCGCTGAGATTACCAGTTACCCTGAAACTGAAAGGGAGTTTGGGAATAAGTAGTGTATTAACTCAGATGATTCTCAGATGATGAAGAGAAACAGTTGTTGATAAATAAAAGACACCTAGCCTTTTGATATATCTTGTACTATGGAATTGAGAAAGGAAAATGTGTGTTTATTTTAAATAGCCATACCCAAGTATTTATAGTGTTCCACTGTCTCAGTGATGCCATTGTTTGTCTTGACAGGTATTGTTTTGGTCACTATATCTTTGAGCCAGAAAAACAAAACTTTGCTTTTCTTTACATTTGGTAAAAGATTTGATTTCTGTAATCATAATAAAGTAGTACTGAGTATTGTATACAAATTAAATTAAGTTAGAGATTCTACATGTAGTTGTGGAATCATTAACATATTGTAATCATTTAAGGCCATTTCCTTGAGTGCATGTGCCTTTTCAAAGATAGTGAAGAGCAGAAGTCCAAGAATGGAATTCTGGGGCAAGATTACTGCAAGATCTATCCCAGGAATTAAGCTATGAAATGGAAACATTTCTAAAGTCTCAAGAAACTAGTTACAAATGTTCTAATCTTAAAATATTATGATGTTAATTAGTCAGTTTTGCTGCAAATAAAAGCTAGTCAGTTTACCAAGTGGGAATTGGCCAGTGTGAATCCCAAAAACGACTTCTAGAAATTCAAGAGTGGGATTTGAAGGTAGGGATATCTTTCATATCCACAACTGCTGAAAAGGTATCCTATTGTAGAAGTGGCACAAGGGTCTCTTGATTCAAATTCTTCATTTTTTTGTTTTTGTAAACTTGTTCAGGACTAGTAAATCACACAGAGGAAACCCATGCAAATGCAGGAATGACATGTAGACTCCACACAGAAGGCACTCCAGCTGAGAATCGAACTGGAGAACCTCTTGCTGTGAGGCAACAATGCTAACCTCTGCACCACTGTGCCACCCATGCTTTAGATATAAAAAAGATCGCACCAGAAATTATTTTTTGTAAACCTTTGCTGAGTGCACCATTGACACTACTTCACTGACCCACTGGTGACATGTTTTAAACTAGTACTCGCCAATGAAAAGTGAAAATCTGCCTTATTTGCAATGCATGAACTAGGACTGGAGACAACTGATGATGCATTTTGATAGCATAATTAGATAAAAAAAATGATGATTTTCTACAGGTAGATATCACTATGTTGTTGCTTTCAGCATTGTGGCATTGAGCCTTGAATCTTTTCATTTGTGATGATGTTTTACTTTCCTTTTATAAAACAGGTAGATTTTTGAAGACTAGGGAGCAAGGCAAATTCTGTAACATTCTGTCTCATTTTCCTTTTTTTTCCAAATGCTGTAGCTGTAACCCTACCCCCACAAAAAGTGTTTTGCTAAAGGAAAAATTCAATATCTTGTTTTACTTCATGAGGAAGGGGTTGGATCCATAATGATGCATGCCTCCAAAGGATAGAAACTTATGCCCATGGCAGCCAGTGTGGCAGAAGTCTAGATTCTTTTACCAAAAATGATCCTGGCCTCTGTATTCTCTATCCGTAAGCAGCAGTTATACTGCAGAGGTGATGTCTGGCCATTCATTTGATTCTATTTTGCCTGTAGTTTGGTAGAAATTTTATACAGGCTTGTAGCAGATGGCATAGCATCTTGATAATGCCCCAGTTCATGAAATATATTGTGGAAGGAATTAATAGAGAGGGGAATTGCAACACACCTAGGCTAATCCTGTCTCAAAAACTCTATAAAACCTTTGTTTATTGAAGGAAATCTTTTCAGCTGACCACTTTTATTCTTTTATAAAATTATCTGTGTCATCATTATGAACTACAGAATTAACCACAGGAGAGGACACCTGTTCAGCGTATTAGGCATGGCCATGGTCTTCTCCATCATTAGTTTCAGTGTTTTCCCTATATAGGATGCCACCTTTTGTAGCAAGTTAAAGTAATCCTGCAGTATGAGTTTGCAATCTATGAACAAAGTTGCCTTTGACATCTAGGGGACTTATGTTTGCTCCTTGGATGTCTGCACCTCTGATACCTGGGACATGAAGCCAGCTCATACATGAAATGGTATTTTTTATTCAGACATCTTCCTCATTGATATCCAATCCCCCAGTATCCCCAACAAAACCATTAGAAACAAATTCTAATGGGGAGTTGAAAAAAAAACATGCCAAATGTACAGGAATTCTAAAAGCCAACCTGGATAATCAATAACCAGGATATTGGGAAGGAAAAGTTATTTTATGACTTTGTTCTGGTTTGTCAGCCTGTCTCAGCCCCGAGTCAGCTGAAGTAATAAGCAGCCCAAAGATCAGTACTTCATAAATACACATCAGTCTGATCCCTAGCTAGAGCATTTGCACTGCTTTATACTGATGGAGAGTATGAGGCTATTAATTGTGAAACACTCCTCAATCCTAAATTCCATGCATTGTTGCAAGGCAGAATCATTTGTGCTTTTCTGAATAATGGTGGTGTCTGTGGTTCCAGTCATGGTCCATGCATGAATCTGTTCATAATTACAAGTGGTAATACCCCTTTCCAGCCTGCAAGTATGACACAGTATTTCACCTTTTGCAGCCACCTTTACTTCTTTTGCCCCATCATGGCATCACACATTCATCTGATGTCCCCATGTGTAAAACAGTAATGATGCAGTTTACATTATGACCCTACTGGTGTATGCTTCAAAATAATGTTACCACACTCTAATTCCCCATGTGATACTTTAGGTGTATTCATGCCAGGGGAACTATTACAAGTTTTTTGCGCATTTGTTAGATGTTTTCACTGAGGTGGTTAAGGCCCCGTTGATTGCAAGTTTTTTGACAGGTAGACATACCAAGTGATTCCATGTTGAATGAAGGGAGTAGGAAAACTTGAAGGGCATCACCCGGGGGACAATCTGAACTCCATCATCTTCTGAAGAAGTGGTGCCACTTGAAATATTAGCCCCAGAAGTATATTTTGCCTGTTCCTCAGCTGACACAGTTGGTTTCCCAGATTAAAAAATGTTTCAACATTTCTGTTTTTCAGGAGACCTACTTTTTATGTTATATTTTTATACAGATTTAGATATCAGTGCCAGTGCAGTTTGTAAAGAAGTAGAAGTAGTAGCTTTCCAATTTTTATTCTCATGTTTATCCCTTCCTCCCAGCCTTTCTGTTAAGTAAAAAAGAATGCAGGCTATTTAACACAACGTTTTTCACCAAGACAAAAAGGTACTGCACTTGAGATTTTTAGGAGGAATCTTTTGAACACAAGTGTGCTTGTTGGAGTCTTTGTTAGTGGCATCATTTATCCCAAAAATAACTTGGAAACTGTACTTAGTGAACAAAAAGTAAAAGTGTTTTACTGAGACTTTTGAGAAATTGTAAGGTCTAAATAACAGGATGATGCAAAACCTAATAGAGTAACTGTAACTTCAGGCAACAAAATAGAAATGAAGGCACAAGCAATGTTCTCCTTTGGATGATGCTATGTTCCTGGAGCTACTTTCAATGAATAATTTGGTAATAAAGAAATGTGTTAAAAAACTGATTTTTAAAGAAACATGTTTAGGTCAGATTTTGAAGATGTCTGTTAGTCTGAAAAGAGTTATGCTATCAGTAACAGCAGAGCTAATAGTTTTGCTGACTTCCTTGTGGTTTTTGACTTTGTACATAATAGGTGCTACACGAGTGTGTGAGTTTTTTTTGGGGGGGGGGGTATGAAGATGCTTATTTTGTAACGTTTTGTCCATTAGCTACTACTATTGTTTTCATTGTGTTATGCAAAGATGTTTCTTTTTGATATGCAATGTCTTTTTTTTATTTTTATTTTTTCTTTCTGGGTGGTTTCATTGTTAAGTGTAATCATAAATTCAGTCTATTTTATACATGGGCTGCAATTTAGAAGACATGGATCTATAATGCACTTCTGTGCATGAAGGGATATTAGCTGCTGAAACAGTGAGCTGAGGACCACTGTCCACCTGCTGTAGACATCCTGATCATATAATGAATCTTACAGCAATGATCCTTGGGTGATATTCCTATTCCCATGTTTTTCATCAGCTTAAAGATAATCTGCAAATAGTGGTTCTATGCCTGTATTTAAATAAGCAAGATTTGAACAAGTGGTACTGATTTCAGAAGATCTCAGCCTTGCGATGAAATGTCTACAGTAGTTTTGTATGTCTGAAGCAGCATAAAATGAGGAGAAAGCACTGTAGATATAATTGGAATACGTTTTATACGTAACTTAATAAATGGCATTTGTTTTTGTCAGGAGGCTGTGGGTGTTTATCTGTGCTGATCTCTTAAGAACTTTCACAAGAAGCTGTGCTGTGCTGAGCTGAGTGCCACTAGCTTACAGCTTATCTACATCATTTCAAGATTTCTTCTATTCGTTGTAAATGGTATCCTTATATAGACATCCTCTTTGAGCTTTTCTGAGCTTAGAAAGTGAAAGATGGGAAAGCTGGAAATGGGAGAGAGAATACAATGGAAACACAGAAGGAACACTTTATGAGCATTGAGCTGGTAGTTGTGTGAGAGGAGATGCATTGCATTTTTGTGGGAATAGGCCCCCATTTTCCCTTTTTTAAAAGAGGAAAGTTATGAAGGAATAATCGTAGGTTGTGTATGAAAGATGGATAGGGAAGAGTTAAGGAAAAGAGAAATATAAATGACTAACAAGCGACATGATCACTATGTTGGGCTGACATTGAGGGGGTGGCAAGACATACAGATGGCAGACAGACATAAAGGAAGGATGAGAAGATCCACAACAAAGCTGCAACCATGGTCCAACCAATCTCAATTATCCCTCCTATGTGATGAACCTGGAGGAGGAGATTCCAGTGGTGTAGAGGTGGAGGCCTCCTGTGGCTCAATGAATGCAGCTGACCAGGTCAGCAAATCTTGTACCCACTGGGGTAGAAATTGTAACGGGTGCAGGTGCCTATCCACCGAACTCTGAACTGCTGCCTCAACCAGACCCCAAAGCTATTGTGTAGCCAGCTTATCATGATGCCTTATGTTGTGTCTGGAGTGAAAACAACTCCCACCCTGTGAATACATCCCCATGTAAACAGAGAGCATTGCAGATCTTTTCCACACCTGGGAGTCTTGCAGAAGAGTTGTTCTGGGCACTTTTAGACCCACAGAAAAAATGGTATAAAATGAAGAAAAATAAATAAATAAATAAATGAATAATAAATAAATAATAAAATGTAGAAAGGCAGAGAAATGGAGACAAGAAATGGAATCAAGTGGTGTGAAGCAATTTTGTTTTATTTAATAACAGAAAAAGTAACCATTTAATCATTGAACTGGAAATTGCTATTAAGCAATGTTATGTATTTTACAGGTACTAATGGAATGGCTGATTTCTGACAACTTCTTGATGGTACTTATTATTGTTGTTTCTTGTGTAATATGAACTAATACCTGCTTTAAATATTGAAATGAGTTATCATAATCAATCTGCAATGAAGTATTGAAGCAGTAAATAGTGACAACTGTTTCAATGACAGGTAATGCTTTCACTGCCAAAGCAGTCATTATTGAATTACTACAGTGACTTCCACTTCACTGCTTTAGTATAACACATTTACATCAATAAATACTGATGTAGTGAGTACTGACAGATGAACTAAGATAGCCTGTTAAAATGAAATGTAAATGTGGTACTGTATTAATCAGTGATATTGTGTCTTCCATGGGTTATATACATTTATACTACTTAATATTATTCTTTATCTGTCGTATTTTTGATTACATTGCACCAGTCAGGCCACTCTCAGCTGAGCTGATCACAGTTGTACTGGATCTCCTCTGGGGCTGTGGACATATGAGAAAAAGGGAGAATAAGAAAGTTGCTTCCTCACCCCATTTTTGCATACCTTTGTGGCTAAAAGCAATTCAATATTTCCAATGTGTGTTATAGTCATTTTGATTTTTGTGGTATCATATTAATATTTCCTTTTAATTACCATATTCTCTTAATAACACTTTTGCGGCAGTGGTGGTGCAGCGGTTAGCATTGCTGCCTCACAGGAAGAGGTTCTCCGGTTCGATCTTAGGCTGGGGTGCCTTATGTGTGGAGTCTGCATGTCCTCCCTATGGTCATGTGGGTTTGCTCCGGGTGCTCCTGTTTCCTCCCATATCCCAAAGACATGCTGTAGGTGGACTGAATACTCTAAATTGGCCCTAGGTGTGTGTGCATGTGTGTGTGTGTGTGTGTGTGTGTCTGTGTGCCTTCCATGGAAGGTTGGGCACCGGGCTTGCAGCGCGACACCGTAAAACTCCACTGCCAATCATGAGCAGACAGGTGATCCTCTGTGGTGACCCCTAACTGGGAAAAGCCAAAAGAAGAAGAATTCTCTTAATCACACTTTTCAGTATAAGAAACCATTTTTTCTCTTGTTGCCAGATTTACGTGATCTGAAATTATTATCTATGTAGCTCTGGATAAAGTAGTGTATTTTTACACACCAGCACGCATTTGTGTTTACATCAAGAGGTCAGTGGATTTTCCATCTAGTGTACTAGGGGTTGCCTAGTGTGTTTAGGTTGGTGAAACATTTGAGATTTCTTTATGTAATTTTATTGGCCGGAAGGCTTATTAATCAGTTTATCTTGTTTTTAGTGCCTTTATAAATCCTGTACAATTGAGTGGCTCCTGATTTATTTATACAAAGCAAAGTACTTTTATTGAATAATCACACTTTTATAAGCTGTTTAAAGTACACTGCTGTATCTGTATCTTTAAGCTTGTTTGTGGTAGCATTTCACTTCAGACACTCCTTTACTGTGCTTTTGCATTGGGAGGACTGGGATTGTTTGCCTGGTGGTGGTAGGTGTTTGCCTAGTCTGTCTAAGTTGGGAAACACACAAAAGAGCACAACATATTTTTTTGCACTAATCATATATACTGTGACTGTACAGCATTTTCAAAAAAAACTGTACTGTCTACTGCTGCTTTAAGTAGCTAATTGCACTGCATTACATTGTAACTGTTAGCTGTAGGGATGTTGTATGTGATTTGTATGGTCTTGTTACACTTGGACTCCAAACTAGCACTACATTACAAATGTGTTTTTCTGCACCATTGTGGCAGAAGTGTGTTGATCTACTGCATTTAACTGCATTAATTGGTGCCTTTGTGACTGCTTTTCTGTCTGTGCATGCTTCATTATCTGTACTTGTTTTGTACCATAATATTGCTTAGATAGCATAGACTTCATCCAGAGTTGCTAAATCTAGCCTGATTTTTATACACTTGATCTCAAATCCAGACATTTTGCATTAAGTAGGACTCCCCTGCACCCTTGTGGCAGAAGAGTGTGGATATAGCCCTGTCTGAGCTGGAGATTGCCGGAGGAAGGATCATTGCATGATTCCTATTGGCAGACTAGTTTAAAACTGTTTAATTTCACCTGTAAATAAGCCTCGCATTTGCATGTAGCTGCTCACTGCACAACAGGGGTTAGTATTGCCCTGTAGAGTAGCAAACTCCTGAAAACTATTTTTTTCCCTAGATGTTTTTCAGTTGAAATTTCCCAAGCTTCCCTGCTGTACTGCAGGCAATTCACCTGCACACTGCTACACTGTGGGCATCTCAGCCTAACACTGAACAGTATCATCACAATCCTTCACCCATAATCCTCAGCATAATTTGACCCTTTAATTAGTCAAATCAGTCCTAGAGCAAAAGCTAATCCAACTTGCCCACTCCCCAACTAATATTTACAGTTTAACCTGCTACAATGGGCATCCTGTTCCCAACATTTAACCAGCTAGCCTGACTGGCATGGGCATCCTAGGACAATGGAGTAATTGCCTCATATATACTGGCAACCACTTTCTCCTAAAGCAAACAAATACAGCATGTGAGAGATGTAATTATAACATGAAGCTGGAATCAATCCTCTCTTGTAACAACAAACAAGACATCAGGCAGGTTGTCAGCACACACAGCTCTCCTTTCGCACAAGACAAGGTCAAGTCACACAGACCCATCTATGTGGAGGCACTTACTAAGAGCTTACCAAAGGACCAGAGACCTGCCAAGCACAAACAGATCACACAGACTGGAGCAAGAACACACCCTACTTCATATAGCAACTCACATGCAATTGTCTCAACAAATAAGGCCCTAAGGCAAAACACCTCAAAACCTAATGTCCTGGTAATAGGCAATTCTAAAGTGAGACACATGGATGTCCCCCTCACATGGCTGGACAAGGAAAAAGTCACAGTTAGCTGCCTGTCAGGTGAGGTTAGACCATAAATCTGTTTCATTTGAAGTAAAGATCAGACTGGATACCCCCACATGAGCAAACAAACTGAAAATGTTCTCCAAAGCAAATGTTACCTTACCTAAGCAAGGGTATGAAAAGTTTCAAACCACCTCCTAACACAGTCAACAATGACTCCTAGTGAGAGGAATGCACAAATCCCCTGTATAGACATTCAAACAACTGTATAGACTCGGCTATACCTGTCAGGATCAAAATCAGGTCCTTCCAATGAAACAGGCCACCCTGAAGGACTGTAAGTATAAATAGGTTATACAACAAAAGAAAGAAACTGTTATCCAAGAACAAGAGAGAGCATACTCACCAGAAAAAGAATACCCTCCACAGCTTAAAAAGCAAGTCAGATATCTTGTAAAGTCCTCTAAAGCCAATTATGAGGTTAAATTTGCATCTCTAGCTAAAGACAGTCATAAGGCTTTATTTAGCTATGTCTGAAATCTTAAAGTGGATGCCCAGCTATGCGCCAAACTGATTGTGAATGGTACTACTCATACTGAACCCCAAAAACTTGCCAACCTGCTGGTGGACAGATTTGGTGCAAATTTCACTCCCCTTACCCCACTAGACACACCCCAAAGCATTCATGTTGCCAGCCCACTACCTAGCATCTCCATAGACCAGGTAATATCCACCCTCTTCTAGGCCAAAACACAGCCTCCATGGGACTAGGTAACATCCCAGGCTGCTTACTAAGCAATCTAAAATAAGACCTAGCAGAACCATGTGGCAGTCTGTTCAACCATAGCCTGAGCACTGGCTTTGTTCCAGCAGAGTGGAGAACAGCAACAGTAATCCCCTTACACAAAGGAGATCCATTAACCATCCCTGAGAACTATGGACCCATAAGCCCAATCAGCCTTATCTGCAAGGCCATGGAAAGAATCATCATGGACCTTATCAACAAGGACATAGGTGACCTCCAATCTTTTGACCCAACCCAGTTTGACTTTGTTAAGGGCAGGTCTTGCTTATTAAATCTGGTGGCCTTCTTTGAGAATATCACCAAAGCCCTGAATGAGGGCAAAGCAGTACATACCACCTATCTTGACTTAGCCAAGGTCTTTAACACAATATGCATACTGTCAAAGTTGGGGATTCCACCTTCACCAGTAGACTAGTTACCAGTGGTGTACCACAGGGATCTGTGCTGGACCCTCTACTATTTGGAATCTACTGCTTGGACATCTGGGTGAAATTAGATGACTTGTGACTTACCAGGTTCATAGATGACTGTAAACTAGGAGCAATCATTGAGCTCCCTATCAATGTTAACATATTACACAAGGGGCTAATGCAGACTAATTATTGGTGCCAGTGTCATGGTTTAAAATTAAATGCAAAAAAGTGCATCATTATCCCCTTCGGCAAAGAAGTAGCCCCTGCAAAATAGCAAGCCCCCCTAAGTTCAAACACAGAGGTGAGAGACTTAGGAATGTACGTTGACAGCAATTTAAAATTCAATCACCATGTCTCCACAGTGGTAAGGAAAGCCTTCTGTGTTGTATATCTCATAAATAAAGGCATCATCTCCAACACTAAGGATGTTATAACTATATTAACTCTCATTAAACCACTAATTGAGTACAATGCTCCATTTTGCAAGTACTTCACCAGTTACCTGCAACAACTGGAGAGACAACAGAGGTTTCTAACCAAAAAAATTGCAAGCCTCCAAAACATGGCCTACAATGGAAAAAACTGAAGACCTTGTTTCTGTACTCTGTATCCTACAGGCTGCTGAGAGGTGACCTGTGCTTAGCCTACAGAACAATCTCTGACCCTGCCCTAATGGAAATTCTGCATGCCCACAAATCAAATGGGACAAGAATCACTCACTCTAGGAATCTCAGCCTAGCCTGTGATATAAACAGAATATAACTTTAACTTAGGACTCAAGACTCTCTGATCTCTTTGTTTTTTCACCTTCTACAATTACTGAGTTCTTCCAAGGAAAATGAGCTGTAGCAAAACTCACAAATTTACTTCAGTTATTTAAACATGGGTTTATAACAACAATTGTAGACAAGTAGAGTAGTAATTTTACCTTAATTCTAAGTATTCAAGATTTTCAGTTTCCTTGGAAATAGTTTTATGAGTGTCTATTGGTTTTCAGGAAAGATATCCTGGATTAATCCACAGAAGGTTTGTCGGTGTAGTTGTGGGAACATGCCAAAATATCCTGCCCCAAAAGTTTGTCTTGATTGTATAAGAGTTTTACTTGTGTAAGTCAGCTATTTAGCTGTTATTATTATTATAAATCTTAACTTGTTTCATCTTCCTACACATTGGTTACAATGATTTTTCCTTTCTGTTTCTCCATGTTATCTGAGATCATTCCCTTGGCTAACATGGCTACTAAATGGGAGACATTCTCTGTCTTGGAATCAAGATGTTCAATACAATACTGGTCTACCACTCAGTATATGGTTGTACTTGTTTTTGCAATATTTACAGTTTGAAGGAATAGATTTAATTTTTTTAATTGGGAGGGGAGGATAGAATCATTAGTATGATACGATTTTCATATACATATACCTGTGACCTATAAAATACAATAAAAATGAGGAATATGATATTGAAATGATGTCTAAACAAAGAAATATGAGAATGTATCAGTTAGCAGGGAACTGATGTTGATTGCTGTGGAAAACATTTCGGTCGTTGGAATATTGAGGATGGTGAAAGGACTTGAGATGTATTAGTCTGCCAGAAATGGTTGAAGGATTGAGTTGTATAAGGTTTGCAAAAGTCAGTAAGGTAACTTGAACTGGCTTCTATCAGTTGATAGCATTCAGATTGTGAAAGACTATGGAATTCCACCAACAGCTTTTGAGATAGCAGTGAGGTATACAAGAACAATGTTGGTTCAGTTTGAGAATCAGATATGCAAAGAGCAAGTGTTAACTCAGTTGTACAGATTAAGTAAGGAATGCTTGATTTATCATACAAGGATTGTATTGATCATGACTTTTTCAAACAAATACTTAAATTATGAGTGCAATTTCAAGATTTCATTAGGGAATTTCATTTGTTGAATCTTAAATATAAACTGTCATTCTAAAAGTTTTTTTTATGATGAATGCATGGGAAAGTGCTTCAAGTTTCAAATTATCTGATAACTGTGTGAACTTGGCTCCTTAAAAGATGAGTCGAAGAGACAGTTGAACAATAAATTGTTTAGAATAGATGCTAGATGGATGGTACAATTTGTATTGGTAAATCATTCGCTCTTTATCATTGTGTCAACAACTTGTAGTCGTTACATTCTTATATGGCAATGTATGCAAAATGGAAAAAATTTAAATCCTATATTACAAATTCTGTTTTCAGTTTTCTTCCTTACACTTTAAGTTATATAAATGCATTTTAATAAACAGTTAAATGTTTTTTTTCATTCTTTATATATATAGTGAATTACAGAATTGCCTTTTCAGGCAGATCTTTCATTTCAAAAGGTTCATACTTCTTTTGAAAAAATGTCTCTATCAAAATGGCTTAATTTGTTACAATAAGGATATATTAGCAACATATGAAGAAAATTCTCTTCACTCATCAATTTACCTTTGAGACCAGTTGACATAACGGTTAAGGTTTTCCACCCTCCATGCACCAGGTGCAAAGTTTGAGCCCGACTTCTAGCCAATGTTTGTTTGGAGTTTGCATGTTCTCCCTGTGTCTCTGCAGGGTTCCCCACCACCTCCAAAAACATGCTGTTTCTAACTCAAACATACCAAAGAATGGAGCAGTGGGCAGTAGTACAGACTCTACCTGGTGCCCTATAGGGGGAAGAGTTGTAGAGACCAACCACTTTGGATGTCTACTGTGGTGTTCAGTATCCTCAAGATAGGAGAACACAGAATGGGCACTGTGGCAGGACTAGCCACTCAATAGGGTAAAATTATGATCTAGGTGATTGGTCATGTTGACTAATGTTGCCAAAATGAACATGAGTATTTGTCAGTGATAAGTGGGTTATGGACCCTACCTACTTCAGCCTACACCAGTGACCATGGTGGGAGGGGTGTATGTGCCCCTAATAAGTCATAAAGCCCAGCAGACTGAGTCAATAAGCTACTGGACAGCTGTTGTCCAGTTTCCCAGTTGCCAATCAAAAACTGGATGTAAAACCAATCAACCTGCCAAACACAAACCAAGAATTGACACAATTGTTGTAGGTTCACTGAAAATACAGAGTTTGGAAGTAGATGACATGATGGCAAGGAGGAGGCTGGACATCCTCTGTATCCAGGAGACAAGATGTAAGGGCAGTGCAGCTAAGATACTTGGCTTGGGATTCAGAGTCTACAACTGAGAAGGAGGAAGGCTAGAAATGGTGTGGGAATTGTGGTGAAGAAGAGGCTTCAGAAGGCAGTGAGGGATGTCATCAGAATTAGTGACAGAGTCATGGCAATCAGACTCCAGTGTAATGATAGAGCAGTATTCATAATCTCAGCCTATGCCCTATAGCAGGGTTGTGATAGTGAGGAAAAGAATGCATTCATACAGTAGTTGCAAGATCTACTAGGTAAAGCAGGACAACAGGAAATAGCATTGATAATGGGTGACCTGAATGCACATATCAGGATGTACAGAACAGGATATGAGCACTGCCTGGGTCCACATGGATGAGGCAACAGTAATAAAGAAGGAGAGACCATTCTAGGCTTATGTCTGGCAAATGGCTTGATGGTAGCTAATACATGAGTCAGAAAGAGAGACAGTCACACAATCACATACAAAAGTGGCCAACCTGCAACTCAGGTAGACTTCCTCCTAGGAAGGAAAGGGAACTGGGGTAGAATCGGTGATTGCAAAGTCATCCCCAGTGAAAAAGTCAGCCCACAGCATAAACAACTGGTTGCCACAATCAGCTGCAAGCATTGGTCACATGAGGCTCTAAGATCAATAGACTCCAGACTGAAGATTTGGAAGTTCACTGAAGAGAAAGCACAACAGTTCAAGGAAGAATTATTAAGGGGTCTAGCACTTCAAGAAGAGAAAATAGGTGGCATTAAAAAAGAATGGTAGCTCTTCAAAGCAGCACGTGTAAGGGGTACAAAACAGATATGCAGTCAACACAGTTATGGAAATAAGATACATAAGGAAAGCTGGTGGTGGAATGAACAAGTCCAGGAAGTCATCAAAAGAAAGACAGAAGGAGTGCAGAAAAAAGTAGGTGATAGAAAAAACAGACCAGTCTAGGAAGGAATATTGGTTGACTAACTAAGAGGCTAAGAGAGACATTGCAATAGCAAAGAGCAAGGCATCAGAGACACTCTACCAACTTCAGGAAAGTGGCTCAGTAGATGGCATAAAGAAACTCTATCAGTTTGCAAGGCAAAGACAGAAAGATAAAGAAGATAATTAGACACCCTACATAAGTGATGCCAGCAACAACCTACTCATCAATGCACAGGACATCAAAGGCAGATGGAAGGAGTACTTCCAGAACCTTCTGAATGAAGAAAATGCCTCAGAAGCTGTACTACCCCAGGCCTGTGGTGAGAGAAGAGGAGGAGCCCACCATCAAAGAAGTAAGAACAGCACTACTGAAAATGAAGTCAGGGAAAGCAACAGATATGATCAAGATGTTGGGTGAGAAAGGTGACAAATGGCTCCTGATGGGTACTCATAGCTGTATGGAGGGAAAAGTGTATCCCAAATGATTGAAGAATAACCATAATAGTGTCAGTGTTCAAGAACAAAGGGGGTATTCACAACTGAGGGCAGGATATAGGTATCAAACTCCTATCACACTGCATGAAAGTTCTGGAGAGGGTGATTGATCAATGACTATGCAGAGTAGTAGAAAGTAAGATGGAAAATGAGCAGTTTGCATTCAGATCAGGATACAAACAACTGCCCTGATGTTTGCAGTGAGACAGACACATGAAAAGAAGCAAGGAATGAGGAAAAAGTCCAATTGGGCATTTCTAGACTTGGAGGAGACATGTGACAAGTTCTTAAGAAAACTGATTTGGGATGTCATGTAGGGGTTCAAAGTACCAGAAACTTTGGTAGAACTAGAACAAGCTATGTGCAAGAACCCAATGAGTCAAGTATGAACAGTATTCAATCTTACACAGAGGATCCCAGAAGGAGTGGGTATCAATTAGGGTTCGGCTCTGAGCCCACTGCTGTTTATGCTAGTGATGGAATACATTAGTAAATAGGTCAAGAAAAAAAGGATCAACAAAGTTGCTGTATGCAGACACTGTGGCATTATAGGCAGACTGAGCAAGAACTTCAGCAAATAAAACAATGAAATATTATGCACACTGACAGTTTGAACAGTTTTTATGGTAATCGGGGTGAAACAGCAAAGTAATGGGAAACTGGAATGGCTGCAGGGGGTCTATTACCCTGCCAGTGGGTCCCATTTCATGGGTCTATATGACGCTATCAAGTGAACTAAATAACGAATGCTATTTTGTCAATCTGATGCTGTCGAAATGGCAAAATAGCGAAGTCATGGAACATTGAATTTTTTCCCAGGGAAAAGATTCGGTGGGCCATCTTTGGGACTTTGCCATTTCCTCCACTATGGTGCGATCATGGAGTTGGTATATTTAAGTAGGGGGTGTGGGGCATAGCCCCCCACTTAAATTTGTGTTTTTTTTTTTTTACGGAGCAGCAAATTTTTTCCCTGGGAAAAAATTTGCTGTTCCGTTTGTTCGATATTTTGATGTTTCAATATTACTGGTATGAAGAAATAGCGTTCACTATTTACATCGTATGATAATATAATATAGACGCCATTTGACAATGATCCAACTCTGTACTTTATAGTAACTTGGTTGCAACATAATATCATAATGTTGACTCAATTATTTTAGCTGCAGTCTTACCACATTCCATATGAATGCATATCACTTTTTATATTTCTGCAACTACAATTCACTTCAGTACTAGTGGGAAGGGCGTGGAGCCTAGATGGCCAACTGAAAACAGCACTTTTTTAGAGCTCCACAAACTAGCCTAAAAACAGGAAAATAAATACCAGCAAAGCTAAATCAGAATAATTAAACTTTTCTGATAATCTTCTGAACTAACTACACAGCAATTTTGGAGTATATTCATTGAAATTTTCCTGTCAAGATAACTTGGAGAAAACTTTTGCATTGTGGAAATAACCAGCACAAAGAATTCTCATTCAGAAACTACTCTGAAAAAAGAACTACAACTGATGCCTTGTACATTACAAGAGCTATCTTTAAAAATGGATGGATTTAAAGATAATCTAGAAAATCTGAAAGAAAACTGATTAAAACAAACTGATGCTTTTAAAGAATTACTACAACATTAAATAAAAATGTCAGATATTGAAACTTCATTGAGTGACATAGATGGGAGACTAAAGGAAGAAGAAAATCAAACTGAAACTTTACTGCAGCAGAACAACTGGGTTATCAATAAAGTAGATGATTTGGAGAACAGAGAAAGGAGAACAAACATTAAACATTTTTGGTTTACCAGAGAGAACTGAAGGTGAGGACATAACTCTTGGCTACCTGATTTCTTAAACTTAAAAGAGGGCTTATCAAGTGGAATAGAAAGAGCACATAGAGCCATAGGAAACCCAAATGCTTCTTCACCTTCTGCTTCATCAAGATCAATAGTAGTAAAATTCCTATCTTATCTACACAAAGAACTTGTTTTGAAATCAGCATGGAGGAAAAGCTCTCTGAAATATAAACAACATCAAATCAGATTTGATAATGACTATTCCTCCAGAGTTATAAACATGAGAAATAAAACTTGGCCAATTGTTAAACTATTTAAACAGAACAAAATAAAAGCTTGACTGGCATCCCCTGCAAAAACAAGGATATTTCACTTAAATGATATGAGGACCTTCAATAACATAGAAGAACCTTCCACCTTCATCAAGGACAATAATATAATAAAAATCCCAGAAGAGATGGACTGGACTTTTCCACTTCATTTAAAAGATCTCCAGAAAAGAGTACATGGACTGACGCAAAGAAAAAAAAACAAAGGACTGATACTAAAAACGTAGTCTCTACAAACTCTCTCAAAGATTCTACAAAAAAATGAGAACTTTTCAAAGGAAAAAAAAAAGTATGTATATTTACTTTATTATAATAGCATTCATGATTAGCTTATACTGTTTCTGGTTTCTTTATATTTTATTATGCATAAAATAGAGTGCATAAATTAGACTGTCTACTGAAGGTTTACATAACATATAAGTTAAAAGAAATATTCAACACTGTTAAATATATTTTATATTTATGTTGCTTTTTTTCTTTTTTTAGGGGTGTAATCTAACATGAGGAAAAAAAGAAGTGTGTAGGATTTAATGAAAGGCATGTAATGTATAATATACCATCAATTAACGAACAACAGTTCCTTGTAAAATGATTGTTTCAGTTACAGTTTGCAGTTATTAAGAACATAAGAGCTATGGGAATTTGGCAAAGTAACATATCATTTATAGAACTGAGATTTCAGTTTTAGTTTCAATGTTGAACTCATATATATGAGTATACTTGTTATTTTTCCATTAGGCAAGTTCCTTTTTAAATTCATGACATTCTGAGAAGCTTTTCTTTGACAACAATTATTTCCACTGATGCGCGAGCTTCTCAGAGCGTCATGACAGTTCGCAAACACACAAACAGGTCCAACATGAAATAAACAGTAAACATAAATGTCTTTCACTTCCTTCATTGAATAGTGAAAGGAAGATGTTTTAAGAGAGAGTAATGAGAGGAAGACTTACTGTGGTTTACTGTTCTTGCTTAAAACCCAGGGCTTGTGATGCTCTTCTGAGACTCTTGTATTAAATTTCTTCCTTTCTGGTAATGAATATCGGGGAATGTGTAGTCCATAGAGATACATGATTTTCTTTATGCAGCCTGACATAGTTGACTCATACAGACTTGTGAGTTAAGCTGGGGGAAGATTAGTGATGATACTTCCATGCATACACGTACTTCCTTTCTGCTTTCAGCATTGGTAAGAGTGAGTTTTGTTGTTCTGTGCTGCTGTTGCTCAAGGCCAAGAGCTTGTGTTGCTCTTTTAGTAGTCCTTACTTCTAGATTTACTTTGTACTGAGAATAAGATCTGCAGGAAAGACTTGTTTCATAGAATCACATAACCACCTCTCTATTAAGCCTGAGACGGATGAGTTGTGCAAAGTTGAGAAACGAAGCTGAAGGGAAAATACCATTAATCCATTTGTGCATACACTCCCTTACAGTGTTAAATCTTAATGTTTCAAAGACTATTATTCCCTTTGTGACATCTTAGTGTTTTTGGTCTTTTTTTTCATTTCATTACACAAATAAGTATTATTATGAAGTAAACATTAACTAGCAAAATAGCTGGTATCGGCCTTTAACCTGTTCTGATACACTATTGAATTAGATTGTAGCAGGTGTAAAATGAAGACATGCAGCAAATATGGAAACATATTCTACCTTTCACCAGCTGGGAATAAATACATTGTCTTCAAATCTGCACTAATTTGTTAAGTTCTTAAGATAGCTTCTAGAACCTGTATAGTTTTACTAATTAAACCCTAATTGTTGTGTTTTGTTTTTCCTCTTCTTAAAAAATTTGATTTGATGATTATTAGGCACTAGTGACAAGTATAAAATATAAAGTGTTATTTAAAAAAAAAAGGAAAAGGAAAGAGGGGAAGAGCAAGAAAAAGGGGGAAAAGGGACAACACATACAAGAATAAGTATCTGACTTCAGTTACAAGTCTTAAATTTAGTTTATTTACCTTGTACTTTATATACAGCGAATTTATATGTGAAGAATTTTGGATTATATGTCAAAGGTGTTTAATTTCTGACCAATTTATTTCACTCTGTAAGAGGTTATTACAGCCAAAGGTCTTATTTCAGTATTTCTTATGAGATGCTTAACATTTACTTCATATTAGTACTTGAAGATTTCTAAAAGGTCTGAAATTCACATCTAGTATCTTTGGTAACCATATTTTACTAGACATATTAAGTTCTCTATATGTAATTCTCTCTGATTCTCTATGCTTTCTTATTGGTACGGGACTCTCCAGCAACATTATATGCAGGCAGCAGCTAATAAAATCAATTAAAACACAGTAGTGCTGCACATACAAGTAGGAACCCTGAGATTTTATTGTGCTAGATATTTGAGTGAAATGATTTATCTTGATACTAACTAGAATATAATAAACACTATGCATTACTTGAACTGAAAAGAAACTACTCTTACTCTTACACTTTGAAGGATTGTAATTTGTTCAGATTTTATATAAATGCATCTATCATAACACAGTAGTATACATGTACATATTTATAATCTTAAGGAAATGTGCAGCTTTCTGATAATGATACAAACCGACACACATTAACAATTGCAGAAAGAGGATATAAATCAAACATAAGTGTTGGTAATAGGGGACTTGTTAGATAACCATTTAACATTCATGTAGAACATAGTTAAAAAATAGAAACACAATATGTGTATTTTCTTTTAAATAAAAATACATAATTAGACAAAAAACATAAGAAAGAGAGAGAATGAGAAAGAAAGGGAAAGAAGGACAAAGGAAAGAGAGAAAAGAAAGAAAACTTTCATTAAGATGATGTTTATTCTTTCTTTAATCTAGATATTGTTACATGGGGACAGTGTAAACCCTGGAATGGAATAAGACAATTTTAAAACATCAAATAAATAACTTATTTTTCTTTTAGTCAAAAAAAAAAATAAAATGTTTCTACAAGCAGCTCCAAATAAAGGCTGCATATCATTGAGGAAGCATGCCAATGGCCAAGTATAAGGCCATTGGCATTGCATACAGTAAAAAACATTTTTTTCACAGATCTCAGCTGTTTAAGCATAGGGCAGTGGCATGCAAATGAGATCGGGGGGGAAAATAATAAAATAAACCTAAAATAAGCATTCTAACTAAAATCAGTATTCTTCCATGCAAGTCAATGGCAGGCAGAAGACAACCTGGCCAGTGAGAAATGGTTGCCAAGAGGAGAGGCTCAGTGTGAGACGTGTAACTATGCATTAGCAGACAATCCTGTGCAAATGAGGGGAAGGATAGTGAATCCCAGTGTTCCCCAGCATGTGAGGCAGGTCCCAACAGTGTAAGAGTACAAATAGCTGGATGCATGACTAAGATATAGGTGTCATCATGGGGGGAGGTGTCAGGCATACTGTATGTAGATTGGAGCCCTGTGGCTCTGGATAGCTCCTAGCTTAACATAACTAAGCTAGGGGGTGTATCTAAACCTGCCTAGCACTCTTTACAAAGCCTAAGCGGGTATGCGTGCCATGCACCTCGTTTTAAAGAAAAAAAAGTAAATGAGGAAATAGCAGCTCTGTGCACATTTGAGCACTCTATTTGCGCAGTATGCCCCTGACCTTAAACAGGAAGGCAATGGGAAGGGAAAACAGCAGTAGGAAGGTAGTCAAGGAGAACTAGCTTAGCACACCACTATAAACTATGCAAACACCTTTCCCTCTTGTTTTTTCCCAAAAACTCTGCACCACCGGTGTATACAAATGAGGAAATTTTACAAAACGAAAGCAAAACAAAAAATGTTAGGGGCTGCTTTTGCTATCATAAACCAGCATGTGCAAGAGGCTAAGGGTGGTAAGGATGTGAATGCTGCCGACCAACCCACATTGAGGAGACAGAGAAGAGTGTACAGACCCAGGGTAACCTACCAAGGGCTACATGAGCTGGAGATAGTGGAGCACTATAGGGTGGACAGGGACCTCCTACAGCAAATTGTTGAGCTGTGCCGGCCATGCCTCACACACAGAACTAACAGAGGGGAACCCATCCCAGTGGATACCAAGGTATGCGTAGGCCTAAGAATACTAGCTACAGGTACCTTCCAAAGGCCAACTGGAGATATGATGGGGATTTCACAGGCATCAGTCTCCAGGGTACTCCACCAGTTCCTGGATGCCATGTCAGCACATGTTGGTGAGCACATATATATCCCCAACACCCATGAGGTGGTGGCCAGCAATATGCATATCTTTCACCAAATAGCAGAATACCTTGAGGTAGTGGGTGCAATAGACTGCACGCAAATACACATCAAAGCACCAGCCGGTGAGCGGGGTAGGGTCTACATCAATCACAAGGGCTTTCCCTCCATCAACTGCCAGGTCATGTGCGATGCCCAGGGCATAATAATGAATGTGTATGCTGGCTACCCTGGAAGCTATCACGATTCCCACATCTGGCATCTGATGCAGCTGTACTAGAGATTTGCCAATGGGGACATCCCACAGGGTCACCTAGTGGGGGATGCTGGATACGCACTGGAGCCATGGCTATTGACACCCAGCAGAAATGCACAGACACCTGAACAAGAACTCCATAATGAGGCACATGCACAAACAAGAATCATAACAGAGCATGTGTTTGGAATGCTCAAGTCACGGTTCCGGTGCCTGGACACATCTGGTGGAGCCTTGCAGTACTCACCAACTACATGTACCCAAATTGTCCTTATATGTGCCATGCTAGACAATATGATCCTGTGGAAACAACTGCAGCAGGAACAGCATGGGGCAGGGCCACACAGCCCCCCACCATTGCCAAGGCCTGCACAGGCACAGAGTGACTCAGAGAAGGAACAACCTGAGCCTGCCCTATTAGGCAGAAGGAGGCATGCCCAGTATGGCCTGGCCTTGGCAAAGAAGCAACACATAGCACATGCACTGACATGGTAGGGACCCAGGGAATGAAACCTCTCGCTGACTCGCACATATAGTAAAAGGGATGCCAAACATGACACTACCTGTGCTCAAATATGTATGGGGAGTGTACTATGTGCATCTGGCATAGGCAGCTCTGCAGCACCACCCTCAATAGTGGGACACCCACAAGGGAAGTCACACATGCCAGTCGGGGGGGGGGGTTACATACCCAACAACAGTCACAACCAGCAGGACAGGTGTAGACAAACACAAAGAAATGCTGTACTATGGCCTCTGAATGAGGCCTATGGTTAACCCCCCCAGGCCTACACAGACAGACTACAGCAGGCCAGACAGTTGGATGTCAGTTGTGAAGGCTAGGAAGTCAGAAACTAATATGTAGGTAATTAAAAGCTAAGATCTGTAGTACACTGGTATGCCTCTATCCAGCATGGTAGGTAAGACTACAGACTGAAATGGAGTATCCGATATACCAGTACAGTCCTAGCAAACATGTACAAGTGTCAGTTGTGGCCCCCCATCCTACGTAGACTTATTGTAACAGTCAGATGTGCCCCCCCACTCCTGTGTAAAAATGTAGAATTATTCAGGTGTGCCCTCCCCCCATCCGACATAGAAATATAGTAACAGTCAGGTGTGCCCCCCCAAACCTGTGTAGAAATGTAGAAATAGTAAGGTGTGCCCCTTGCCCCTCCCGCTATGCAGAAATGTAGCAACAGTCAATGCCATCTGACCGATGGATACCCTGCAGACACATCATGCTACCTGTTGGTGTACAACACAAAGGTCAGCACCGCAGTACACACTACCTAGACTTGATCCACACATGCAATGGAGACGGCCATACTGGGCATGCTGACACACCTAGAGAAATGAAGGCAATGTCAGTCAACAACATACTGAAAGGTCATACTGGGCATGCTCACACACTTAAAAACATGAAGGCTATGTCTGCAAACACCAGTGGACCAGACATATCTGGCAGTCGCAGTTCTTAGGGCAGACACATGTCAGTATGCACCACTTCTGCCTTGCACACACAGTGGATAGGAATACAGACATAGATGTAAGGACAACACACTATAATAAGCCAAAGGCAGACAGACATAGATGTGTGGAAGAGGGTGACCATGACATGGAGCCATCCAGCCCTGTCCCACCCAGCACACAGCCAAAGGGCCCCAAACACATGAGGTGCAGATGTCACCCACTGCAGATAAAAGCCACCAGTATCTGTCAGCATTACAGACTATGTGGTGCACGTGCCAGCTGTGCAACATCACTATACAAGGAAGTAGTCATGTAGTAGCTGTATGCACGTACCTGTGACATATGACCCCATGTGTGTTTGCATGTAGCATATCAACCCCTAGATGAATGGGTTCTGGCCCATGCACACACCGCCCTCCCCATAGCCCTACTATGACAAGCCTGCTGAGGTTATGCAATGTGAAATACACACTTGGGGGAGCTGTAGCCCAGTAATCTCTGTGGTGCGTCCCATAACTGCATACTGCTGTAGTGTAATAAACTAGTTAGGTAGGAGTTCTGACCCCAGAATTGGCAACTGTGTGTGTGAGTGTATTTGTGTGCATGTCTGACTGTATAGAGAGCAATGCTTTTTAGGCTACTCACACTCCTTACAATTCATATACTCAACTTTGGCAAGGATGCTGATGTCACCAACCTAGAAATACACCTCTGGGAAGGTAACAGATCAATAATCTTCGTAGCACGTCCTGTAACTGTGTACTGCTGTAGTGTGCTAAAGTAGTTAGGTAGGTGTTCTAACCCCAGAAATAACAATTGTGTGTGTGTGCTACTGTAGTGGGAGGGTGGCCTAATGGTTAAGGTGTTTGCCTTACAAACACAAGGTGCAGGGTTTGAGTATCACAAGGGAAAATTGGCTAGGCTTAAAATGTCTCGCAAGGGCAGTTAGCTTAGTACAAGCCTATGAACACCTTTGGGGAAGGAGTTTTCTAATAATCCCCATGGTGTCTCCTATAACAGCTCCATGCTGTTGTGTGATATAGACCTCTGTCAGGGTTTCTATACCCACACATGTCAGTTGTGGATGTTTTGAGTGTGTCTCACTGTGTGTGTAGTGAGCAATGCATTTTAGGCTACTCACTCGCAGTACATTTGAAATGCCCTACTTGGTAATCCTGCTGATGTCATCCATTGTGAAATACACCTTTGGGGAAGGAATACTCCAGTAATGTCTGTGGCACATACTATAACTGCATAGTGCTGTAGTATAATAAACTATGTAGGTAGGGGTTCAACTCTAAAATATGATAGTTGCATGTGTGTAACTCATATCCTGTGTTGAGGTGGTGGTGAGTGTGTGACATCCGTGGCCAATGTGGAGTAGGTTTTGCATATTTCTTATATTGTGGCCCTACTATATATCACAATGTCAACCTTACTGGGATAACAGATGTAAAATAGCTGAGAGGCTGGGGTGCAAAGCCATACCCATACATGTGACATCAAGGCCAGGCAATCACAATTAACAACCCCAGTATTACCCAAATCATACTCTCTACCCATGTCTCATACACACACATGCCTAGGCGACAGCCAACATGTGGGTAGTACACTGCATATTGGCCACCAATAGTGACTATGAAGTGATAGCAGTGGGCTACAGAGGGCATGTCACCCTGCCCATCTGTCCAATATGCACGTACATGCAGACAGTGCACCTCCCCCATGTTCCCCAGAGGACACCTGTACCACCTGTAGTGCCTTCACATGTAACCCACAATGGACATACCATGACTGACAACATGCCCTGTATGGACAGATGCCACTGACACCAGGGAATGCTGTTAGCATGCTATCAATGTAGGTGCAGGGTAAACCTGCTGCCCATTACCAGTTCCTGCCACAGATGGGCAAGACTGGCACATCTGATGATAATCCGTGTTCACAACATGGGCTAGACACCCCAGGTACAGTTCCACATGTCACTGTATATGCATGTGGGAGGTGTGCACATCCCAGACACCATCCATGTCATGGACTAAGGATCACATACATGGCAGATGAGGCACAGCATTGGCCACACACAATAGTCACCCATGTATGTGTGGGAGGGTGGCCTAATGGTTAAGGTGTTTGCCTTACAAACACAAGGTGCAGGGTTTCAGTCTCACAAGGGATAATTGGCTAGGCTTAAATGGCTAGCAAGGGCAGTTAGCTTAGTACTAACCTATGAACCTATGAACCTATGTGACTGGATGGGGGATACGATACCCACCTGTGTGGGCAAATGCAGAAACTACAGCCCTGAGCCACAAGGCAGACCATTATCATGTGGCCTGATGCCGAGGTATACCCATCACTTACCCTTGTATAGCCTGCTGGCACAGCTGCCCACCACACACCTGTGCAGGCATGCACCCATGCATGTCAGTACTGGCACCCAGTGTGTTTGTGTGTGTCTGTCGTATAGTGCGTATGGCCACATCCACACTCACTACAACCCCCATGGGCATACTGAAGCATGCTGTCCAATGTCTGACACCTCCTCATAATCTTTGCCCTTACGACCTCCGTATGACCCGTGTGGTGCATGTGATACCTGCACAGTGATGTGTTGTGGCAATCCCACTCTTGATGAGTTGTTTGTCAAGTGTGTCAATGTGTGTGCATCCCTGTGAGACTGTGGCTGTGTTGATGCTGGCACCTGTTCATGCAGACATGCAAGTGTACATCACCTACCTTATATGTACCGTATCTTTGTTGCAGATGTCACTCACCATCACATATATGTTCTGAGTGTACCACAACAAGTAACCCATGTAGTGCATCCAATAACTTATTTATTTATTTTTATTTTACATTTGTTAACCGGGAGAGTCCGACTGGATACATGTCCATTTTCAGCGGAGGCCCGGGGAGAAAAGCTCCAGGTACATAACAGACATATGAACATTGTTAATGCAAAAAAGGAAGATAGTTGAGTTCTAAATACAATATAAAGATACATCACATCTTGGGAAAAAATTAACAGCAGCATATAAAAAAAACATAGGTCAGTTACAAAGGCGAGACGCCTTGTTAAAAAGCAGTTAAGGATAGTGAGGTAAGAGAAGGGTAAATGATAGTGGTTAATCAGGTTTGGAACAGGGACATTGCCAGAGAGTATTGAGATGGGGTTTAAGCTTTTTTTTGAATTGTAGGAGTGAAGGTTCTGAGGTGAGCATGGTCGGTAGGGAGTTTCACATTTTACCTACAAAGTTTGAGAATAGAGAATCCCCAGCAGAATTATTGGCTTTGGTAGTTTGAGCTAAGATCTTATTGGAGGAGCGTAAAGATTGCAGGTTAATATAGGGGTGAATGATGTTTTTCAGAGCTGGTGTTTTCTCTGGGTGATACAGTATCTGGTGAACCATTTTGAGTTGGTTGAAATGGAGTTGGCTGGAAAACTCTAACCACCCTAGTTGCTTCAAGTTAGTGCAGTGGTGCGTTCTAAAGGTGGAATTTGTGGCAAATCTAGCTATGTGATTTTAACAAGAAGCAAGTTTGTTAAAGGTTGTCTTGTTTAGGTTTGTAAAGAGGGGGGAGGCATAGAAAAGAGTTGATAGTAGGTGTGTGCTGGCAATTGTAATTTTAGCGTGAGGAGTGAGAAAGTGTTTTACTTTATAGAGAGAGCCAAGCTTTTTATTGACGGTTTTGATGGTTAGATTGAAATGGGTGTCAAATTTAAGGGAGTTAATAATGGTAACACCTAATAGCTTTGTGTGAGTTTCTGGTGATATAGTGATTCCATTGGAGGATGTAATAGAGAAGGTGGGGGGAAGAGTCTTGTTAGTGGGTGAGAAAGTAAGTAGTTTTGTTTTGTTGGGGTTGAGAACTAGTTGACGACTTGAGAACCATTTTTCTATTAGGTTGAAGGTGTCTTTTGTTGAAGCAGTGAGGTCTGCCAGGTTGGAGGCAGTGCTGATTATAGTCGAATCATCTGCATATTGAATGCATGTGGCATGGGGGGTGATTGTGGGCAGGTCATTAACAAAGATGGTGAAGAGAAGAGGGCCAAGAATAGATCCTTGGGGAACTCCAAGTGTAACAGGTAGGCATGTGGATAATTTGTCCTGCCATAGAACAACCTGTTGCCTATTGGACAGGTAGGATTGGAACCATTTCAGCGTGGAATTGATAGTTTTTTTAATGTATGGAGGAGTTGAATGTGGTTTACCATATCAAAGGCCTTGGAGAGGTCTAAGAAAAGAGCAGATGATAGTTTATTATTGTTTCTGAAGTTATTGATGGTATTAGAAAAGGATAGTAGGGCTGATGTGGTACTGTGATTTGGCCTGAAGCCATGTTGGGAGTTGGCTAGAATTTTATTTTTGGTGAGGTGTTCCATCAGTTGTTTGTGGACACACTTTTCCATAATTTTGGCCAGGGGTGAGAGTATAGCTATAGGTCTGTAGTTGGTTAGCTCTAGTGAGCTACCACCTTTATGGAGAGGAATAATGTGGGACATTTTCCATATGGAGGGGATGAAGGCTTCTGACAAGGTACGGTTTATGATTATGGAGATGGGATAGGAAATGGCCTCAGCTGCTTTTTGCAGAAACTCAGCTGGGAGAAGGCAGCTGCTAGCTTAGTGGGTTTTAGTTTTTTTAAGAAGAGATGTTATAGAGGATATGGGTACTGGATTGAAGGTAAATAGATGATCTGATGTAGTTGTAGTATTCTGCTGGCATGGGTAGTGGAGTGGGCTGGTTGTTTGTTTGAATTGTGTGGCCAGGGATTGTATAGTTTCTGTGAAGAAACTATTGAATGTGTTAGCAATGTTTACAGGGCACTGTTGTTTGCAAGTTGTTGGAGTGGGGGTGGTTGCCTGGCCTGGGTGCAGGAGCTTGTTTAAGCCTGCCCAGAATTTTGTGGATTATTAAGGTGTTTGTGTTGGAGGTGGAGGAAGAAGTTTTTTATCATTTAAGATCATTCTTTTAGTTTCATTTCTAAGTTGCGGAAGGTTTGGTGGGAGTGTGGGTCTTTAGAGGTGCCATGTGACCCACATCTTGTTTCTAGATAGGATTTTGGATTTTGTTTCCTTAGAGAGCCATGGTGCGGTTTTGGTTTTAGTTCTAATGGACCGTATTGGAGCATGGGAATCTAGAATCTTGAGGAAGGTGGTGTTGAAGTAGATAACTGCCTCTTCAAGAGGAAGAGACTTGAGTATTGTCCAGTTGTGGGCTTTAATTTCAGTTTGAAAAATGGAGGCGTTGAATTTATTATTGTTCCTGATTTTTTTTATGGTTGTAAGAAGGGGGGTGATTTTCTTGAATTTGATAACATAGGTGAGTAAGTGATCACTCATATCCTCTGGGTGAGTACCTGCTGAGTACTGGTCAGGATCTTTATTAGTAAGGATCCAGTCCAGGATGCTGTCTTTGTTTTGGGGTTTACCTAGTCTGGTAGGAGTGGATATGAGCTGAGAAAAGCCATGTAGATTTATGCTGCTAGATGGGGAGCTAGATGCGAAGGAATTCCAATCGATGTTGAAGTCACCTAACACTATGGATTCCTGGGGGTGAGTTTGAGTTAACCAGTGGAGAAAGTCCGCTAAGGTTTTGTTATTATTGTTGCCTGGGGGGATGTAAATACAAGCTATATTTATGCTTTTATGTTTGTTTGGTTGAAGTTTTACAAGTAGAATTTTGGCATTGTTTGTTAGGAGGGGTTGTGGAGAGGCAAGGGAGATTTGTAATGTATTTTTGTAGAGTATGGCTACACTGCCACCTTTACGAGTTATTCGGTCTGCTCTTAGTATATCATACCCTGGTGGGATTATCTGTGTGTCTTTCGTACTTGGTTTAAGCCAGGTTTCTGTGAGACATAGTAGGTCTGGGGAACAAGTAGCTAAAAGGGTATGTAGGTTGTGAATCTTATTGTTTACACTTCTGATGTTTAGATGACAGGTCAGAAGAGAGTTAAAGGGTCTAGAGTTTAGATTGAGAAGTGGAGAGGAGGATAGGGTGGAATTAGAATTGAGTGGAGGGGAAGGGCCAGGGTTGGGGTGGATATCACCATATGTGGCTAGTCTGTGATTCAGAGTGGTAATGAATTTGAGGGCTTTGAGTAGAAGTTTGTAGTAATGTTTATCATTTGGCCTAATATTGGTAGGTTTGATAATTACATAGCATTCGAGTTCTAACAAGGAGGGTGAGTAGGGAGTTGAGTCATGGCCTCTGTTGTTAGTTATGGGGGAGAGGTTGGTTTGGTAGTCTGGGTGGTGGAAGCCTATGTAAGACCAGGTTTCATATAGGGTAGCTAGGTAAGGGACAAGTAGGAGGGGAAAAAGAGTTAGTATGATAAGCTTCCTGGGTGGTGTCATATTCCGTTTGATCTTAGAGGGCGGTAGTGAGGTACAGGAAGTTAGTGGACAGTAGGGGGAGTGGTTTGAGGTTATAAAAGTACGAGTACTGGGGCGGGTGGAAATAGGGGGCAGGGCAGAGCGGGGTTTACACTAAACCACTAGAGCCCAGGTTTCAAGATGTAACTCCTGAATAATTAACTTGCAGGTGAGTAATCTCATCTAAACAAACATCAGGTTCAATTCCTATGCTTTGGGAGCTTGTTTTTAAAATTTTATAGCTGTTTGCCTTAGTTTTAGAGTGTGTTCTGTAGTTTAAGTGGAGTATATGCAAACAAGCTTGGATTTTTTAAAAGAACCACAGCAGCAATCCAGCAACTCCAAAGAAGGAATTTATTTTCAAATCACCAGTAGTAAAAATCTCAGTAGTAAAAATCTCTAGCGCCTCGGCCAAAAGCCTTTAACAGGATTTTTTGTTTGGGTAAGCCTAGGGAGATTCGTGCTAGTGCTGAGGACCCTTAAATAATGCTTTACTTTAAAGTCTATACTAAAATGACCAGATAATGACCTGTTTTGTTTTTACAGGTTGTGGGCAATAGTAGAGTAGTCGCTCGAAAAGGGTGAAGTTCTTTTCTGCCTCACGCTGTGCAGGGGAAGACCTGGTAGGGATAGAGAGAGAGCTTGATTTCAGAGGCAGTCAGAAACAGCTGTGTAGCTTAAACAATATTAGACTACCCGAGGAAACCCTAAACTATGTTAGTAAAATCTTCACATATCTTTACATATAGCATAAATCATTATAACACATTAGCATTTTACTGCAACAGTGCCTTATGACTGAGTGTCAAAGAATGTTGAATGTTGAATATCCTGCTTCTCAAAAAATATACAATATACTGAAAACGTAACAAAACAGTTCTTTTAAAAACTTTTTGGTGCCAATATTCATCCAAACATTTAAAGCCTTTCCTTTTTACACTTTGAGTTTCTTAATTATGTTTTATCACAGTATTATATTTATTAGATAAAAATATTAGCAATATGTATTTATGGAACATTCATATCAACTCATTCATTTGTATGTACATCAATTTTTTTAGTAATAATTTTTAATATAAATCTTATTTTTAAAAACATTTTATTATTAATATTATATTTATATTGATAACTTAGTTATGTATTAAAGTACATGTATATAATAGTTCGTAAATATATAGGCATTATAGTATTAATTACTTGTTAGTATGTGAGCACTGTCACTTTAAATGTTTGTATGAATATCGGCGCCAAAAAGTTTTTAAAAGAACTGTTTTGTAACGTTTTCAGTAGTTTTGAAGAAGTCTGCATTTTTGCGGATGAAAGCGCTTAACTGTTACAAGTGTTTGTAAGAAACATTGTTGCTCTTCTTCGTGGGTGATTAAATTATGTTGGATTACTTGTATGCCTTATTCGAGTTTGTGCCAGCAAGCATTTCTGTTTTGGCAGTGACGGAGAGTATCCATTTGATACATTGACTTTCTGGTGTTGTTGTGTACCTTGGAGATATTTACACAGTTGTTCAGCTATGGAGAATGCTAATGAAGCGGCAAATACTTCATTGGATAAGGCAGAATTTGATAGCTTAAAGACAGAAGTTCGCTCGTTACGCGAAGAAGTAGCTCGTTTATTGGATGTAGTGTGTCAGCTACATGTCGGTAAAGAGAAAGAGAAGGAACATTTAAATGAATCACTAAAAAGTAATGAAAAAAGTGTGCCTACACAACTATCTATACCTAATGGTCAGGGGGAACCTTGTGAACTCAGATTTGGTTCTGTCCAGAATGGTATAGACTTGAGTAAAACTAAAGGAAATCATAGTTTGACTTCCGAACAGGATTTTACATTTGAATTTTCCTTGTTTCACCAAGATGAAGACAGTGAACGAACGGGAGCTTGTCCTAAAAGACAGATTCCAGTTAAAACATATGCAGCAATGACGAGATCTAATAATCAGTTTTACAAAGGTACTGTTAATAATTCGTCTAGCCCAAGGGCAACTAGTGACTATATTGATACACATGGGGTCGACCATGTGAAACTTGATCAATTCCTAACAAGCAATGTTGAATTTAAGTTGATGGACTATAAAATGGGGTCTAATGTGATAGATACAATGGGTAATAAGTACAAAAAAGGTACTTTGAAGGAAATGATTTATGAATTGGGAAATTTATTGCAAGTTGTGAAAACCATTAAGGTCGATAATGCTTATATTTCAAAATGTATTACCATGGGTATTGTACCGATGGGACTGAGATTTTTTAAGGTACCCATGGGTATAAAGTTAGATTGTGACACTAAGAAAGAATTTAATGCTTTATTTAATTCATTTGGTATTAGTTACATGAAGTTATTGGTTAAAAAGAATGATGAGAAGTTAAGTAAAATATTGTTGGACATAGAAAAACTTGATAATGATATTGTAACTGATCTGTTGTTTTCACAATGACGTCCATTATATGACAAGCAATTTAGATATGCAGAAAATACTGCAGAGAAATTATATGAAAGGAAGAATAAGAAATTAAACCGTGATATACAACAATATAAGGAAGATAGGGCATATAAGTGGAATATGGAAAATAGAAGTAGTTTAGAATATAAGCGTGATAACAATGCATGCAAGCATACTGAAGATCAAATTAATTTTCAAGGGGGATGGTATTTTACCCCAATAACAAGACAGAACCATCAGGGATATCATTACAGGCAATAGTGCCTGATAATGATATTGATATTAATATACAGAATAATAGATTAAGATGTTCCAATAAAGGATTTGAATTTTGCCCAGATTCGAATGTTTCAAGCAATGAAATTGATAAAGTCATCTATCAAGTAAAAGATCTCATGGTTTATAATTATACCAATTTTAGTGTTAAGGAAGAATTAAGAACCCTTTTTATGAAAGGAATGAAATATATACCTGCATCCAAATTTAATTTAGTGGACACAATTATTGATGTAAAATTGTTCTGTCGTAGAATGAATCTTGCAATTTTATTTAATAATAAGAAAGATGTTCATCCGAATTTATGTGATAGAATGAGGAAAAAAAGTACTTTCATCCCACCTCCCAACAAGAAGGTTGAATATTTTGAAAATTTAATTATTTCTGATATTTACAAATATGGACAGGATATACAGAAGCAACAGTTCATCGATAACTTGTCAGTGAAAGAAAGAAATTGTTTAGATGAACTTGTGAACAATAATAGTTTAAGAATTATGAAACCTGATAAGGGGGGGGGGTTGTTATTTACAATACTACAGATTATGTTAATGAAATTCAAAATATATTAATGAATAGTGGTAATTATGAAATTATTTCGAACAATGAGATAAATGTTAATTATAGGAAGATCGATTTGGCTTTGGATGAATATCTAATTGACCAGAGAATTACAAAAGAAATACATGAATTTATTTATGTTGAATTTCCCACACTAACAACCATCATAGGCATCCCAAAGGTTCATAAAAAATATAGTAAAACCACCGTTTCGTCCTATTATTTCAGGGAGTAAATCAAAAACCTTTAATATAGGTGTTTTGATAGACAGATGGGTAAAACCGATTTATAAAAATATTCCCCATCTTATAAAAGATTCCTGGGTGTTTCTTTCCCAACTTACCTCAGAAAAATGGAATGAAAAATGAACATACGTCACCACTGATGTTGTCGATTTATTTTCATGTATTCCAAAGGACCAAGGACTGGAATATTTTTGTAATAGTTTAAGACATTTTTCAAATTTGAGTTGGGATAGAATTAATCTCATCATGGATATGATGGAAATTGTTTTAGATAATAATTTTATATATTATGAGGAGGAATTTTTCAAACAAACTAAGGGTGTAGCAATGGGGGCTTCTTGTACCCCCATTTTTGCCAATATGGTGATGTTAGAGTGGGAAAATAATTATTTGTTTAAAAGTAAATATTATCAATTTATTACGTATTATACGAGGTTCCTAGATGATATGTTTGTTTTATGGAATGGGCCGCATGAAATGATAGAAGAATTCATAAATTATTTAAATACTACTAGTAATTTTTTTAAATTTACATATAATGTGAGTCAGGAAGGGATTTCATACTTAGATACCTATATCAAGCATACAGACCATGGTTTTCAATCAGAAATATTTAGGAAAAAAACATTCTCAAATGGGTACATGGAATATAGTAGTCAACATCCAAAATATATGCCGAAAAATATTTTTAAAGGTCAATGTATAAGAGCTGCTAGGATGTGTTCAAGTTTTGAAGTTATGAAAAATGAAATAGATTTTATGATTTCTATGTTTTTAAATAGAAGTTATCCAAAAGTTTTATTGGAAGACGTATCTGCTTATGTTATTAGGGAATGGGGAAAAAAATATGCCCCTATATTGGGAATAGGACAAGATATAAATAACATTAATAAAAATAAGGAAAATGTCCCTTGTAATAGGATTTGTACATTGACATATTCCCCATATGTAAATGAAATTAAGGAAATGATTTGTAAATACTGGAAAAACTTAGTCTTAGATGAAGAAATTAAACAAATTCTGGGTGAGTTACCAAGGTTTGTTTTTAAGATGGGGTTGAATATTAAGAATTTAGTACAAAAAGGACAATAAGATAGGGGAAAAAACAAGCGTTTGAAGGCCACTAAAAATGTGGTTCGTGTAAACAATGTTTTTGTATAAATGAGAGTGAGGGAATCAGATTAGGAAATAGGACTTATATAAGATTTAAAAGAGGTAATTGTAATACAAAGAATGTAATTTATTTAGCAGTTTGTTCCATGTGTCCTGCGTACTATATTGGCAAAACTGAAAGACAATTTAGAAAAAGAATCTATGACCACTTGTATAGAATAAGGACACATGACAATAAGAATGCCTTATATAAACATATTGAGAAAAAAGGTAGTGAGCATAGTTTCAGTTTTGCCATTATAGACCAGGTTTTGCCTTCCAATAGGGGAGGTAATTTCAAAGCACTTTTAAGTAAAAAGGAAAGTACCTGGCAAGTGCTAACAGATGCTACAAATGCACCAGGTATTAATGATTTTATTTCTATAAAGCCTTTCCTTTTTACACTTTGAGTTTCTTAATTATGTTTTATCACAGTATTATATTTATTAGATAAAAATATTAGTAATATCTATTTATGGAACATTCATATCAATTCATTCATTTGTATTTACATCAATTTTTTTTGTAATAATTTTTAATATAAATCTTATTTTTAAAAACATTTTATTATTAATATTATATTTATATTGATAACTTAGTTATCTATTAAAGTACATGTATATAATAGTTCGTAAATATATAGGCATTATAGTATTAATTACTTGTTAGTATGTGAGCACTGTCACTTTAAATGTTTGTATGAATATTGGCGCCAAAAAGTTTTTAAAAGAACTGTTTTGTTACGTTTTCAGTAATTCTGAAGAAGTCTGCATTTTTGCGGATGAAAGTGCTTAACTGTTACAAGTGTTTGTAAGAAACATTGTTGCTCTTCTTCGTGGGTGACTAAATTACGTTGGATTACTTGTGTGCCTTATTTGAGTTTGTGCCAGCAAGCATTTCTGTTTTGGCAGTGACGGAGAGTATCCGTTTAATACGTTGACTTTCTGGTGTTGTTGTGTACCTGCTATACATACCTGACATCCCCTTGCACTACAACTTTGGGACTATAGGGGCTGGGGTAGGGCTACACTCCATGTCCAGGACATATGGTGAGAATATATGTACATATACTTATCCAGATAGCCATATATATATATATATATATATATATATATATATATATATATATATATGATTACACATGTGTAGTATTCCCAGTTACCACTGTCATGGCAACCACCCACTATAAATCCCCACATCATGTGGGTGTGGTTCCTTTACATTTCCTGTGTGATGGACATCCTACCTGTGTGGGGGCATCAGTGTTACAGACCGCAGGTAGCACTACCTCTTACAGGTGAGCCTGCACACTCAGGGCAGCTACTTATCCGTAGAAGGTTCAGGAACTACAGACAGAGTGTGAGTAGAGTTGTGTTATACTTTGTATAGCACTGGTGTTACACAGTGTGTGTACAAACAACTATACCTTGGAATGCAGTCTGTCTGCATAGCTCACAACTGTGTTTCTATCCTCTTG
>NC_056740.1:34797304-34822304 GCF_019279795.1 Protopterus annectens
TCACCAAGGCTTTTGACACCATTCCCCACTCAGGTATTACAGAAAAACTCACCAGCCTGAACATAAACCCCTGTGTCACGAGACGGGTTGCCAACTGGCTTACAGACAGAACTCACACGGTAAGAATAGCAGGCTCTAGGTCTGACTCTAAACCAGTCACAAGTGGTGTCCCACAAGGCTCGGTCCTAGGACCCCTACTGTTCGGCATATACTTCTCAGAAGTACAGGCAAACACAGGAGGACTATGGTTAACCAAGTTCGCTGATGACTGCAAACTGGGAGCCATAATTGACTCTCTGGCTGACATGGACATCCTCCAAAAGGGCCTTACTGAGATGAACACCCGGTGTCAAAGTCATGGCCTCAAGATAAATCCCAAAAAATGCATAGCCATCCCGTTTGGGAAAAACAAAACACACACAAATTACCACATAGGTGGCAGCCCCCTTAATACAGAAGAGGTAATAAGAGATCTAGAGACCCAGGTAGATAGTAATCTCTCCTTTGACAACCATATTGCCAAAGTAGTTAGGAAATTCTTCTATGTGGCCCATTTAATTACTAAAGGGTTCGCATCTAGAAATAAAGAGGTTATAGTATCCCTCTACACGTCACTCATTAGACCTATCATAGAGTACAATGCCACATTTGGGATGTACCTTACAAGACACTTCCAACAGCTGGAAAGATCACAAAAGTACCTCACCACGAAGATTACTGGTATCAAACATATGTCCTATGCAGCAAATAGAACAATACCGCCAAGCAAAGCACTCTTATAGAATCCAAGTGAACCAAGTGAAATAACAATAAAGAGTGCACCATGTAAGCCAAACCGAATAAAACTCCAAAATCTTCAGGTAAAACCAAAAGTCCACACTTTATTGAACAACAGATGAACAGACTGCAGTGGTATAAGCGCTTTTGCGTTGCTTCTCAACGCTTCATCAGATATAAATGCAGTATAAAACCCCCCTCCCTTTATACAAAAAACAGGTAGTGACATCACAACATTCAATAAAACAATTAAAAGCTTAATTAATGTTAATGCTTTAAGGACCTGGAAGTTAAGAAAGGCTTAATAGATAACTTCTCATTAAGCCCAAACCTATGGGCTTGTAACCTCATTATCCAGTGGCTCTCCCTTTCCTCAATCCTATTTTTTATGTTGCCTAGCCTCTTCCCTGTGTTAACCAGTTCTAACACTTGAAAACTGAAACCATGTGTATTACCTAGCTCTGATATATGTTTCACAAGTGCATTGACAATATTGCACTTGCTAATTGCATAAACATGCTCTCTGATGCGCTCTCGTAATGACCTTGTGGTCATCCCCAAATAAAACATCGTGCAAGCTTTGCACGTTGCTACATATACTAGACACAAAGACTTACAAGTGGCATGTTGTCTAAATAAGTACCTCTTGTTAGTTATAGGATGAGTAAAAGTGTCAGTAGTAGATACATACTTACATTGATTGCACATATGGCATGGAAAGGTGCCTATTCTATTGCTCTGAGGTGCATCAGAGTGACAGCGATCATAACATAACAGCCTGTTCAATGAAGGCATGTTCCTATATGCCACCCTAGGTCTTACGTCAACTAAAGAACTAATCGTGTCATCTGCCATTAAAATACTCCAATGCTTCTTGAACACATTCAGGATGCTATTATTTCTATTGGTGAAGGGAATAATAATCCTATTATGGTTATCATTAGTCCTCCTATTGACAGAGTGAGAACGTCTATGTGTTCTATTGATCAAAGGTGCTCCATCAGATAATCTATGTGAGTCACCTAAAGAAATGGCTTCGGATACATGTCTCATGTTGTAACCTCTGGATAAAAAGTTCCTAGTAAGTGTCTGTTTGTGTTCATTATAAGCTGTCGTCTGAGATGTTAGTTTGGAGATCCTGACCATTTGATTGGTAATAATGTTGTTGTATATGTGCCGAGGATGCATACTCTCACGATGTAACAGGTTGTTTCTCCAACATTCCTTCCTATAAAGTTCAGTATCAAAGCCCTGATGGGTATTGATTATTCTAACATCCAAAAATCAATGGTGTTTAAAGAATAAGTACATTCAAAACTAAGGAAATCTGTGGTACTATTGAGGTATGCTACTGAAACTCAAAAGCTGTTCAACAGTTCCCTCCACAACAAAAACACATCATCTACAAATCTGTTATAAAATACAAGATGGTCAACAAAAACTGAATCTTCATTCAAAACAAAGCATTTTTCCCATTGTGCCAACACCAAATTAGCATAGGCGTTGGCACAAAGGGTACCCATTGCTACCCCTTTTGTTTGTAGAAAATAATTGTCTCGATAGCAAAGGACATTATTTTCTAAAATGATCTCAAAAGTGACATGTATCTAAAAATTACACGTTCAGATAATTTATAATACACCAACATGGTCCTAACAAAATCCATGCCAGTAGTATTCGGGATGGATGTAAAAAGAGACTTCACGTCTAATGTAACCAATATATCATTCTTACAAAAAGAACAAGATTGACCATGATTGGCTAGTTTCTCAAGAAAATCCGTAGTGTCCCTTAAAACATGTTTAACCTCAAGAAGTAAGGGTTTAAACGCCTTGTCTAAATATATAGAAGAAGGTTCAGTCAACCAACCACGGCTGGACACTATAGGTCGAGCGGTGGGTTAGTTGTGTTCTTATGAATTTTAGGTAAACCTCTGAAAGAGGGCACCAACGGTTTGTCTACCATCAAGTATGTGTATAAGTCATTGTCAATGGTTTCAGTCAGCATCAAGTCATATAGGCTGGCATGAACATCTTTGATTAAATTATTAAGTTTAAGGTTAGATAAGGGTAAATAGGTCTCAACGTCATTAAGCATATTCTCCATTGCATTACAGTAGTAAAAACTATCCATAACGACAACGGCACCACCTTTGTCCGCTTGCCTAATTACAATGGTTTCATTATTTTTTAACCTGTGTAGGGCATTCCTCTCATCAAAAGTTAAATTAAAAAACTCACACTCAGTCTCACTATTGTATAATTCAAACAAGTCCCTTTCTACTGCTTGCTCAAAGGCATCTAACAATGGATGTTGTTGAGGAACAAAGGTGGAAGGCTTTTTAAATGTAAAATGGTTACTGTTAGTTCCTGTCCCTTCCTGCCCATAAAGCATCTTAAGAGCTATGTTCCTAGTGAACATTTTGACATCTGCAATGATACCAGTAATGTCACTACAATCAGAAGGAATAAATCCTAGTCCCCTGTTTAAAACCGACATTTCATCCTTGTCTAAAATATATTTAGAAACATTAACAACTAAACATTTATCAGTATCAGTGTCCTTAAAAGGTCCATTCAAGTCTTCGATTTCGGTACCTTTTTGTTGTGTGCAAAGTTGTCTTCTATGCTTTTCCTTTTTACAGCTCTGCCCTGTGGGGACCAAGTTCTCCTCTCGAAGGGTCTGAATGGCAGGGGAAAAGAAGGCGAGCCGTCACCCAAAGCAAAAAGATCATCTTCCGATTGAATAACAAAGGGATCAAGAGTGATTTGTTTCTTACGCACTTCTTGGCTCTTAGAGCAAGGAATGTTGGTCGAAATCTCTGTGAGACTGTTGGTAATGCATTCGGCATGAACCTGTGCTTCCACGACCAAAGAATTGGACCTATTATAGAGTACAATGCCACATTTGGGATGTACCTTACAAGACACTTCCAACAGCTGGAAAGATCACAAAAGTACCTCACCACGAAGATTACTGGTATCAAACATATGTCCTATGCAGCCCAACTGAAAATACTCCGGCTGTAATCAGTAGCATATCGCTTACTCAGAGGTGATCTCTGCCTGACATACAAAGCCATGTCCAACTCAAATTGATGGACATGCTCCACCTAAAGAAATCCAAGTCACTGCGAGCCACGTGCTCTATTGAGCTAGACCTCGCCACAACAATAAATAGAACATGTTGGAGGGATAAATTCCTGTCACAGAGACTCCCCATGCTTTAGAACAAAATTCTAAATTACATCAGGCAGAGCCCCTCACTAACACTCTTCAAAAGAAACCTTGACGAGTGAATGGGTAACAGAAAATACACCCCTGGGATCACTTTATTGGCTCTGCTTGACAGAGGATCAGTTAATTAATCAATGGGACGGTGAAAGCAGACATACTTTGGCTAGGCTTATAAATGCCCTTGGGCAGATAGCCTAGTACCTACCTATGAACCTATATATAAATATATATATATATATATATATATATATATATATATATATATATATATATATATACATACATATATACATACACACACACACACACACACACACACACACACACACACACACACACACACACACACACACACACACACATATACATTATATGTACATATGTATATATGTATCTGCATATCTGTGTATCCATATCCTGTGGATGTTGATGGCTTCCACAGTTCACATTTCCTATGGGAGGCAGACTGTTCTGCATGATATGTCACCAATACCAGCCTGACATCATACAGGTGGCATGTAGTACTGTTAACATCTTGTGCCCATGTCGTGTCAGGTCCTGGTTATGGGTTCTGCAACACTTGGTAGTGTATCGCAGGGCAGACATGTATGGCTGTGAGGGGGGGAGCTATTTGTACAAGATATATTGTGTGTGGGGCCTCCCAACCCCATTAACAGTGCATGTGGACATATGTGTGTTTGTTACTCTGCCATTGCTATCTACAGATGTATGGCCATATATACCGATATAGAAATATATATCTACTTACATATAAATAACTATGTCTGTATGTACCTACATAGATGTATACCTGTGTACACATATGTAACTTGCTGTGTATATGTAAACATATAGGTGTAGACACATATATGTGTTGATGTAGGCATTTGCATGTAGATATGTTCATACATATTTATATAAATGTATAGAGATTTAGAAATTATATATATCTACATATATATTGGGGTTATGCATATCTGCCGTGGCTTAGTGGTAAATCACTTTGTGTATGGTTCGCAGGGTCCCTGGCTTGAGTCCTGCAGGAGCTGTTTGTTTTGTTGCTGGGCAGAACATGGCTCGTTGGATACAGACAGATTAAGGCAATTTTTATCAGTTGTAAGCAGGTCTGTGCAGCGCTAAGCACTGCCTACACAGGTTAAGTAATATAGAAGCTAACACTGTAAGAAACTGTAACCGTCAGTTGGCAGTGTTTAGCTCCAGGCAAACCCACGCAAATCCACTTACAACTGCTTTAAAGTGCCTTAATCACTCTGTATCCAATGGCCCATGTTCTGCCCAGCAACAAAATGAACAGCTCTTGCAAGGCTCAAAACCAGGACCCTGCACACCATACACAAAGTGATTTACCACTAAGCCATGGCAGATATGCATAATCATGATGTTTTCACAAACATATCATCCAGCCCAGGTATTCAACACTACGGGTAATGTATTCCACCATGTAGATGTAGGTGTGTGTGTTTATATATATTTATATTTAAATGGATATAACATATCTATATATGTAGATATACATATAGAAATATATATATATATATATATATATATATATATATATATATATATATATATATATATGACAATATATCACACACACACACACACACACACACACACACACACACACACACACACACACTTACCAGGAGTAGAACTCCTACCTAACTAGATTACTACATGTCAGTATTACACAATTATCACAAGTGCCACGAAGCTTATAGAGCTGAGACTTGGCCAATGGTTTATTTCAAGGTGACTAACATCAGCAGGAGTGCTAACATGGGCAATGGGAAGTGCAGTGTGTGTGTGAATAGGCCATAAATCATTCCTCTGGAATCACACACACACACACACACACGCAGTCACACACAACTTTACATTTGACAGGACTGAGTAAATATATGCTACATGAATACTGATTAGTACTATTGTGTTACACAGTTATCACAAGCACCACAGACACTATAGGCCTGAGGGCTCCCAAAAATAATGTGTGCAGTGATTGACATCAGCACATCATGTGATATCGGCCGAGTGGATGTGTAGTGGGTGGTAGAGGCCTCATAATGGAATTCTCTCTGTCACTGTCTGTCTCTCTCTTTCCCACATCTCTGTGCATATGTTTGACATATTATAGTGCATTGGTCTTGGATATGTGTGAGTATTCCTATCCAATGTGTGTGCAAAGCATGAATAGTGCACAATTTGGTGTGTGTGCACGGACATCTGCCAATGACAGATATGTATAGTCCACTGTGTTGTCAGACATGGGCTTCATTTCTCAAGTGTAGGAGCATGCCCGGTATGACCTTCTGTATTGAGTGTGTGAATCCATTCCAGGTAGGGTTGTACTCCAGTCCAGGGTTTGGTGTTCTATACATACAGTTAGCAACCTGTTTCTGCAGGATCTCTGTAGATAGGTTGACAATATGAAGTCACAATGGGCGACAGATAGGGGGATACTGTAACTATTGCTGTCTGTGGTGCTTGTGTTACATGGTTGGTGTTAGCAGAGATATTCAAATATATGTACTGTTTTACACTGTGATGTATTATGTCATCAACTACTGACATATAATTATTTGCTCACAGTTATTTACTGGGAAATACAAGATAAATGAAGCTGAGTCCAGTATTGTGGTCCATAGCCTACACATTCTTGCACACTCCTGCCATTCTGGAGGGGTAGCTACAGACACTTGCTGATTGGTCTGTGTAAATGGTCCAGCACCTTGGTACTATGGTGTCTGAGGATCCCCTTCTTATACATATATTGACTTAACAGAATGGCCATATCCTGCTGTGGCCATACTTCTCAGCTGTACAGATTCGCCCAGGTTACCCAGTTGCAGGGCTCATATATCTGGTCAGTTCCCCTTCACATTGTAGTTTATGAGCAGGTTTGTAGCCAGCCATTACTGGGTTTGCAGGCAGTGGTAGTATGGGCACACACCAGAGTTTCAGACTTCACACACACTCCATGATGTCCATGTGTCTACACCCCCCACTCTGATATTCTATCCTCTTCCTAACATTATGCGAGCAATAGCTCAGAAGTATCCCTATAGTTGACCCTTCATCCCAGCGGTATGTATGGATTGGTCCACAGTTCATGCAGTGGGACATGGGGAGCATGCTACTGGGATTTGTCAACATGGCCTTGCATTTGTGTTCTGTTGACTTTGTTAGGTTGTTGGTTGTGAACTAATGAGATACCATAAATTGGCACTACAGGTGGGCACAAGCCTTTGACAGAGGATTTTAGGCCATTTGGTAGTGATGCAGGCCATCTGTAGCAGGCCACTGCATTCTGTCACTCCTACATTCCCAGGTTGCAATCCAGTGGATTCCCCTGGGGTGACAGGGTAAGTGTGCAAGGTATTAATGGCAATAGTTCCTGTCCATATTGATCCATTGGTCTGGATGCAGGCAGGGTGTTGCTTACAGCTAAGGACACACCTGCATAGGACAGCTCTTCAGCATGCTGCATTCTCTGGGTATTTCCATAGAGAAGTGGGGTGATACTGTACTCATTCCCAACAGCAAGGATATGACCTGTGATAAGCCTGTGGCTGATGGAAGGGTGAGCTGAGTGCATGTGTGATATGGAAGCTACTTGCAACTGATTCACAGATATACCTGGGACATTCCCCTTATGCTGCCTTGTGCAGGGACATACGCAGTCTCTCATTACTTCATAACTGTGCTTTCTGTGGTCTGCCAGTCATTGGCCAGACTACATCACTATACCATACTACATGGACAACCAATGTGCTGCTAACCTGTCTGTACAATTTCAATGCTGTGTGCAGCTGACAGTTAAATTTTATGCACTCTGTCTAGGGTACTTCCACCTGTGTACTGTGTATATGTATTCGCCCACATTCATGGTATGTCCATCTTCCAGATGGTGACAGATATTGACATCTGGACAGTGAGTATGGATGACTGCTGACGTGGGTATTGCTGGGAAGCATTGCATTTGGCAATGCAGTTGTCAGAACATGACCCTGTCAACCACAGTACTGCCCAAAGGCCACCGAGACACAACCCTCCATGCCTACATGATGACCACTTCCAGACAATATTGAACACACAACCTAACACACAGACCCCTGCATATTGTACACATGCAACAATCTATCCTGTAGATTGGGCCAGCTTGGGTAAACTGTGCTCCACTGATACTACTCCTCACACTTACATGTTACTGCATCTTTACATAGGATTGTTGGGGGGGCACACCTGACAACTGTAAACTGTGCTATGACTGTACTGGTATGTCAGGTACTCTGTTGGCTTCCACATCATTTTGTATTCTGACATATCATGCAGACTGGAGGCATATCAGTGGAGTACAGATCTTAGGTTTTATTGACCTTCATTTCAGTTTCAGACTTCTTACCCTTCAGAACTAACATACAACTGCCAGACCTGTTGCAGTCTATCTGTGTAGGTCTGGAGGGGGGCTGTTCACCATTGCCATCAATTGGAGGCCTTAGCCCAGCCTATCTTTATAGTCATCTACACCTGTCCTGCTGGCTGAGGCTGGTGGTGGGTATGTGAGCCTCACTGACATGTATGTGTGTGTCCTATGGACACACATTTGGGCCTCAGCATGTACTGCAGTGGGATTTGTCACCTTGTTTAGTACTGCCTAGTGTATTGACACCAGTATTTGTTAGGGATTTCATGCTGCCCATATAGGTGTCTAGTATCTGCTGCCATCCCATTCAGCCACCGGATTCCCTTGCATGCTCGCATCCATACCATAGATACAACTATCAGAACATACCACTCCATTCAGTAATTGATAGGAAGAGTGACTTACCTTGTGCCTGGGCCAGTATTGAGGACGGTGCTGCAGGGCTGACTATGTCGGATGCACATAGTATGCTCCCTATGCATGGTAAAGCACAGGTAGTGTCATATTTGGCATCCCTTTTACTGTGTGTGTGAGTCACAGATTGGTGTCATTCCCTGGGTCCCTACCATGTCAGTGTATGTGCTATCCATTGCCTCTTTGCCAAGGCCTGGACATACTGGTCATGCCTCCTTCTGCTTACATGGGCAGGCTCAGGTGGTTCCTCCTCCAAGTCCCTCTGTGTCTGTGCTGGCCTTGGCAATGGTGGGGGGCTTTGTGACCTTGCCCCATGCTGTTTCCGCAGGATCATATTGTATAGCATGGCACATACTATGAACATCTGTGTACATGTAGCTGGAGAGTACTGCAAGGCACCACCGGATATGTCCCAAACACATGCTCTATTATGATTCTGGTTTGTGCATGTGCCTCATTATGAAGTTCTTGTTCAGGTGTGCATGCTTTTCTGAGGGGTGTCATCAGCCACGGCTCCAGTGCATAGCCAGCATCCCTCACTAGGTGGCCATATGGGATGTCCCCACTTGAAAATGACTGGTATAGCTGTGTCATATGCCAGATGTGGGAGTCATGATAGCTTCCAGGACTGCCAGCACACACATTCAAGATAATGCCCTGGGCATTGCACATGACCTGACAGTTGATGGAGGAGAAGCCCTTGCAGTTTATGTAGACCCTACCCCGCTCTCTGGGTGGTGCTTTGATGTATATGTGCATGCAGTCTATATCACCCACTACCACAGGGTATTCTGCTGTTTGGTGGAGAGACACATACTGCTGGTCAACGCCTCACGGGTGATGGGGAAATATGTGTACTCACCGGCATGTGCTAACATGTCATCCAGGAACTGGTGGAGTACCCTGGATGCTGATGCTTGTGAGATCCCCATGCTACACTTAATGAAATCCCAATCCCTCAGAGCCACGTGTTCCAGGGATCTAAACCTTGTCATCACAATAAACAAAACATGCTGGAGGGATAGGTTCCTGACCCAGAGACTCCCCAGACTCTGGAAGAGACTGCCCATACATGTCAAGCACAGATCCTCTTTGCCCCTTTTCAAAAGAAACATTGATGATTGGATAGGAGATAGGAAATTCTCCCTGGGCATCACATCAGTCACCCTGTTAGACAGGGGTCCAGGGAAGTAAATACTGTGGGAAGAAATAGCCAGGAAATTGTTATGGCTAGGCTTGTATAGGCCCTAGAGCCGATAGCCGAGTACCAACCTATGAACCTATGAACCTATATAACCAGTTGCCCTTTGGAAGGTACCTGTGGCTAGTATTCATAAGCCTAAACATACCTTGGTATCCACTGGGATGGGTTCCCTCTGTTGGTTCTGTGTGTGAGGCGGGGCCAGCACAGCTTAACAATTTGCTGTAGAATGTCCCTGTCCGCCCTATAGCGCTCCACTATCTCCAGCTCATGCAGCCCCTGGTAGGTTACCCTGGGTCTGTACACTCTTCTCTTCCTCCTCACTGTGGGATGGTCATCAGCATTCACATCCTCACCACCCTCAGCTTCTTGCACATATTGATGTATGAGAACAACAGCAGCCCCTATCATTTTGTTAGTTTTGTCACATAAAATTCCCCTGTCTGTGTACACCGGTGGTGTAGAGTTTGTGGGAAAATCCAGAGTGAAAGGGGTTTGCATAGTTTATAGTACTTTGCTGGGCTGGGCTGCTGCCTGTGTAATTGGCTGATTCTGATATATTTCACCTGCCAGCTATGATAGTTCTCCTTGATTGCCTTCCTACTGCTGTTTTTCCTTTTCATTGCCTTCCCGATTAAGCCCCGAGGTGCACCGTGCACACTTAATGCTTAGATGTGAACTGAGCTGCTATTTCCTGTTTTTTTTTTTTTGTTTGTTTTTTAAAACCCACTGCACAGCATGCACACCTGTTTAAGCAGGGAAAACAGTGCTCAACAATGTAAGACACACACCCTTCCTTAGCTCTGCTTAGCTAAGAGCAAACACGGGCCACAGGGCTTCAATAAGTTTACATCAAGCATGACACACCCCCTACTGAAGTCATCCTCTTGTCCTGCCTACATGGTTCCCTATTCCTGCACCTGCATGGTTAGGTGCAGACTTCCAGTAGGTAGAAACCTGCGATTCAGTATAGGTCCCTTCATTTGCATACCCCAGTGAGCAGGTCCATAGTTACAATTCCCAAGCACACCCTTTCCCCTTGGCAACCAGTGCTCCCTTATCTTGTGTACATTCTGCCTGCCATTGACTATAATGGCAAAATGCAAATTTCTGTTAAAAGGCAGTTTTTCCCTTTTTTTTTTTTTCGGCACCCCTGTGTTTGCGCCCCACTGCCCTTAGCTTAAACAGCCGAGATCGGCCCAAAAAAAATAAAAGTTTTATTTTTATAAAATTTATGTGCCTTTTAATGCCACTGGTCTTATATTTGGGTGTTGGCTTCTCTGTTCTGCATAATACATGCTTTTCATGAGCTGTCATACCTCCGTTTTGTCAGATACAAAAATGTATACGGCTACTAGCCGAATACATTTTTGCACTAACACTGTTCCTATACAGAATCCGTTCAGCTTGCTGGATTGGAAAATCACCTCATTTGCACCAGGAAATTAGGTGATTTGCATACTGAATGGAATTCCGTGCAGGAACAGTATAGATCCGCTCGTGCATGTGAAAACGGCTCTATCCTGGATCGCACGGTGGCCATATTGCATGCAGGAGGTGCTGCACTGTTCCTGCACGGAATTTGGCAGTTCGTGAATCTGGCCCATTGATTTAATTTTGAGATATAAATGAAAATAGTGTCAAATGTGTTAAGAAAGACATAGGAAGAAGATGGCCTTAGTAAAGACAGAGTGATAATTGCTAAGAGAGTAGAGGAGAGCAGAGGTGTAGTAGATGAAAAAGAAGAAAGCAAAGATGTTATACTTTTCCTGCAGATGTACAGCTACAGAGAGAGGGTATTGAGAGGTGTTTTCTTAGATGTGTATTGAATGCTTGTTGTTTTTTAAGATGCCTGAGGGCATATGGGAGAGCATTCCAGAGGATAGCTACAGATTTTGAGTATAAGGAGGCTCCTAATGTATTTTAGTGACAGACAGGAGGAGTTTATCTTTAGGGCAAAGAGCTTTGGTAAGGTGCTGGTGTTGAGGCACGCCTTTTAGTGCCAGATACTTATCAGGGTAGTATATTAGAGAATAGGCTAGTAGTAGCTGACTATAGTAGGGGTGATATGGGAGTTCAGTCCATGGTAGGGTGGTAGTGTGAAACATGCCTTTTAGTGCCAGATACTTATCCGGGTAGTATATCAGGGTATGAGCAAGTAGTAACTGACTATAGTGGAGATGATGTGGGAGTTCAATCCATGTTAGGGTGGTAGTTTGAAGTATGCCTTTTAGTGCCAGATACTTATCAAGGTAGGATATCAGGGTATGAGCAAGTAGTAGGTGACTATAGTGAGGGTGATATGGGAGTTCAGTCCATGGTAGGGTGGTAGTGTTGAAGCATAGCGTCTAGTGCCAGATACTTATCAGGGTAGTATATTAAAGAATGAGCTAGTACTAGCTGACTATAGTTAGGGTGATATGGGAGATCAGTCCATGGTAGGGTGGTAGTGTTGAAGCATGCCTTTTAGTGCTAGATACTTATCAGGGTAGTATATTAGGGTATGAGCTAGTAGTAACTGACTATAGTGAGGGTGATATGGGAGTTCAGTCCATGGTAGCATGGTAATGTGCAGCATGCCTTTCATTGCCAGATACTTGTCAGGGTAGTATATTAAGGTATGAGCTAGTAGTTGCTGACTATAGTGGAGGTGATATGGGAGTTCAGTCCAATTTAGTTTAAGGGCAGAGGAGTGATGAGGTCTAAAGGGGTGATTTGCAGCAAAGTGAGCTATTTTATTGCATCATTGTTCCAGCTATGTTTATGTGGACATTTGTAGGTTAGTAAATAGTGGGGAGGGATACAGTAGGAGAGGTAGGAGATAGGCTTTAGCTATGGTTCTCTACCTCTGTCTATTAGGTAGGGTTTTGTTCTATATAAGAGGCCGAGCATTTGATGTTTTCTTAATAATAGTTTGAAAGTGTAGGTCACATTTCAAGTTGTTATCAATGCTGACTTCTTAGAGTTTGGTGTTAAGGACCAATTCTATCAGTGTGTTCTTTAATGGCATGATTTTAACAAGAGTTTTGCTTTGGCAGAATGTTTTAGAGGTGAAAGTAGTAGATTCATTCTGCGGGATTAAGTAGGAGTTGTGAGTTGCCTAGCCTGGATTCTACGGATGTAAAGGATTCTTGAGTAATTTCTTGATGTTTTTGTAGGTTAAAGCCTGTGCAGGTGAGAATAGAGTCACCTGCATATAATACAAGAGTGGTGTACCTGGAAGCAGTGTGCATGTCATTTAGAAATATGTTAAACAGGAGGCAGTCCAAGTATGGAACCCTGTGGCACTCTTACAGCAATGGGTAGAAATGATGAGTATTTTTGCTGGCATTTGACTGCCTGGAATCTACCTGTTAAAGTAGCTGTTAAAGCAGGAGAGGGAGGAGGTAGAGACACCCCAGAAGGAGAGTTTTAGTAATAGTTTTTGGCAGAGAAGGTCTAGGAATAAGGACAGTACTAGGTTTCTGGCATTTCTGTTTTTATTAATGTTATCAGCAAAGTGAAGTAGGATAGTTGTGGTGCTATGGTTAGGATGAAAACCATGTTGTCTGGGGAAGAGAAGATTGTTTAGGGTAAAGTATTGCTATAATTGGGATTGGATACACTTTTCTAATATTTTAGACAATGGTGACTCCCAGATTAATTTCTCCAAGTCTTTTGGGCTTCTAATACCATGATGGAAATGAACCCCATTCCTAAGTCAAAGTATGATTAGAGTTCATGAAATTAGTATTGTTTCAGCCTTTGATATTAACCAGAAGTGCTCTTCGCAGTAGCTGCAATGTGCCCAGAACTAACTCCTTCAGCAATTCATATGGAGTTACATGTATCAGTAACATATCTAAGTACGATTATACATTTTTTTTCATAAGACCCATTGCTCCTACTACTATTGGAACACTCTGGGTATCCTTCTTCCACATTGCCCTCATCTCTGCTTGTAAATCCTGGTATTTTATAACTTTGTGTCTCTCTGTACATAAGACCCTGTAGTCACTAAGTGTAACAATTTCAATTATCAATGCTACTTTTCTCTTCTTTTCATGGACTATTATATCTATTTTTCTTGCATCCATTTTTTGAACTGCTGGTAATGATCCTATGTGCTATAAACTTCATCATTTTCTATAATGATTTGTGGCTTATGTTTCCAATACTACTCAGCTATTTCGATTTTATGTTTGCACAATCCTCAAAGCAACAGTCTTGCCGCATTATTATGCCTTTCAGTATATAGTCCTTCTGCCGTTAATACATCGCATCCAACAACAAGATGTGCAACTGTTTCTAATTCTGTTTTACAAAACCCAAATTTGTCTGTTTCTCCCACATGTTCAATGGGCTTTGTAAACCAATGTGTATGTAATCCACTATCCTGGGCTTTCAATTTTAGCCTTTTGTCTTTTGGTTTAAATTCACCTCTCCTTAACCATTCCTGCATTCAGTCCTGATTGACATAAGGTTGTTCCAAGAGTTTTCTGTACTTGCAACTATATGCATTTTCCACATTTCTTGGCTTCTCATCTGATCCTTCACCTTATAATCTTTCTTTTGCTTTTTGACATATTCAGGTGCTGCCTGATTTTTATCTATTTCTGGTTTGATTTCCATTTCCGCTTCTACTAAACTAAGCAGGGAAGACATCTTAGACTTATTCTCTTCATGTTTTAAAACTTTCACTATGTTTGGATCTTGTGAGGTCAGCAGCTATGTATGCAGTCCTATGACTGCATATCTATACATGTAATCAATTTCCAGGAGGCCCATACCTCCTTCAGAATGGGGAATATATAATCTTTGTATAAAATGATTTTTATACATCATTTGATAAGCGTGAAGCATTTTTCTTGTTTTCCTCTCCAACTGATCCAGTATCTTTTGGCACCAGTCAATCACTCCAAAACTGTTAGGACAGGAAGAGCAAATTAGTTTATAGCTTGAACTTTGTTCAGACCCGTTTTCAATATTAATTTTAGTCTTCTAAAATATTCTTTACTAAGTTTTATTTGCATCTGTTCATGATTTATTGTTGATCCTTTATCAATTCCCAAATATTTATACACTCCCTCTTAGTCATGTTCCTTTATATCACATTTCTGTCCAAGACTGATATTTTCTTGATGCTGCAGCTTTTCTGCTTTAAAAGTTGCTTTTGCACATTTATCAAGACCAAATAACATTATTATATCATCTGAGAAAGTTTTGACCACTTGTAGGTGTGCTTTCAGTTTCTCATATGATGAACTACAGTAAACTCTCAGTTAACCGGCACTCATGGGGATTGGTAAATGCTGGATAACTCTAGTTTCTTGTTGCTTGAGAGTTACTATTAAAAATAGGTGTAACTAATACTGTACTCTATATTATTTGCTTGGTTTGACTTGTTCTCAGGTTGGGAGAGAGGGAATTTATTCCTATCTTCCTTTTTAAAACTCGAAAACTCTAAAAAACCTAAGGTATGTTTCTGTGGGGTGAAAACAGAAAGTGCAACACATGAAAATTGTACTGTACTTCTTCAAAATTGTTTTGCCAGTTGCTTGAGAGTGCTGGTTGCTTGAGTTCTGGTTAACTGAGAGTTTCTGTATATAGTTTTAAATAATCTACAAAAAGGAAATGAAAAGTCTTTGGACTTTATGTTTCTGGGAGCTAAATTGTAGCCATGACTTAATCTGTTAAGTATACAGCTTAATGGGCTAAGGGCAAGGCAAAAAAGCAGTGGCGACAAAGAGTAACCTTGGAATATTCCCCTTTGAATTTTTATTCCTGGAATAATAATTTGCTCTTTATCGTGGCTTAACTGCAAAGTGATTTGACACTGTTTCATGGTTGCTGTAATGTAATCGATCAGTGTAGCATGTATCGTATACATTTATAAGCACTCTTTTATCCATGAATGTGGGATGCTGTCAGATGCCTTTTTGTAGTTTATCCATGCCATACTTAGGTTCCTCCCATTTTTACAGTTCTTCATTATGACTTTATTTAAGAAGAAATTATCCTTTGTTCCATATGATTTTCATTTGTTACCCTTTTGTTCTATTGCTATGATTGAGTTTTCTTCTAAACAACTATAAACTCTATCGGCGTCAATTCCAGTGTATACTTTCTACATCATCAGAAGGCAAGTTATTGGTCTATAGTTTTTAAAATAGCTTGCAGATTCATAATTCAGGAGGAGTATTGTTTTTCCTGTTGTTAACCAGGTTGGCGTCTTTTTTTGGGTATGCATATAAATAGTTCTTACTCATGGCTAAATATTCATGTAAAGATGTTAATACTTTTAGCCAGAAGTCAGGTACTGCATTTGGACATGGAGCTTTCCAGTTAAGATCTTTTCTTAATTTTGTTTCAATTTCTCTGGCAGTTACTTCATCCCATTTCATATTCTGTACATTTGAACTTCTTATTCTTTATTTTACTTCTTCTATCTATTCTTACAATAATTTACAATAGATCCTGATCTATTGTGATACTGCACATTGCTTTTATCATGTCTATCTTTCTAAATATTTTTGTTGATCTGTTCCCTCTTTTGTACTCTTCTAACAGTGACATTTCTTGTCTTAATTGCTTTATAGTTTTCAATATTCGATACTTCCATGATGGCATTTGATTTCTCCCTTTCTTTCCCCTTACTGCCCAGTGCTTTTGTGGAAAGACTATCAGTTATTAATTTAGCTGCACAGTAATATATCCTACTTGCTTCTGTTATATCACATGAATTTCTATGAACAGTCATGATTCATTTGTTTTTATCAAAATTCTAACATTTTGGGTCTTATTGACTTTCTGTAGTCTATTTCCTTCATTGATCTTAATATGTCTATCTGCCTCTATTAAATCAAGCAACTCTTCCCTTAGATCATTTTCTTCAAAACTGAGAGCACATTCTTTGTTGTCCATTTCATGTGAGCATTCTATAGAAAGTTCCAGAGCAACCTCCTGTACCATATTCTCTTCAGTTTCATCTTGAGTCATCTGTTGCTCTTTCATATGGGAACTCACTGGCCTATCACTCCACAACACTGACGGCATCAGAGTTGACACAGTTTCCTGTTCCTTCCCTTGCTGTGCAACTCCAACTGAACTTTTATACTGGTTTCCTACTGAAGGCTCAAAAGTATCTTCATATGGCAACTGATCATATGTTTCCTGTTCCATTGGTTTTTCCTTAATTTGGGGATTCATTATTCTATCCTATGGTGGTATTGTCAGAGTTAAATTTTCTACACTAAATCTTTCACTTTGCAAGTAATCCATAACCTCAGTTTTTATTTCTAATCATCTTTTCTGCTTGCTTTTTTGTCTTTGTATTGTTTGTATTGTAATATTTTCCATATCCAGATGCCTTTGCCTATATTTCTCTTCAAGTATCTTTGGTGCTTCCCTTTTTGTATTGATTAGTTTTGCTTTCTCCTTTCTGTAAAGATTGCACCATATTCCATTTATTTTTTCCCAATGTCCATATTTCTTCTTCCGATGTCTCTTGCTTCTCCTGTTTCTTCTTACTTGAGGGACTCATTGTTCCACAATGCTGTGATATATAATCCTTCACTTTGCAGGTATTCCATAACTTCAGCATTTATGTTTTTAACTTCTGCTTTACTAATCTTCTGTTCAGCTTTCCCCCTTTGTGATCTTTTTTCGTATTGTGATATTTTCCATATCAAAGTACTTTTGCTTGTATTTCTCTTCGAATATCTTTGGGAATGCTTTCTTTTTTTTTTTGTATTGATTAATTTGACTTTTTCTTTTGCATAAATAATGCTCCATATCAGATCTTTCTCTCTTCCATCCCCATGTCCATATTTCTTTTTTATACCTTTCAAAAATCTCTAGATTTTTTTTTCTTTATATTTTTGCACTTCCTCAGTCACTTTTTTTTCCAAATGGCCAAAGGTTTCTTGGTCTGTATAATGTTTTTCATAAATTTGTTGTATGAATGAACACAAATTTTCATTTGAAGCTTTTAATAGTTTTTCTTGTGAAACTATTTTTCTTTCCTCTAATGTCTCTCTCTTGATCGTTTTGTATATCTAGTGCCTGGAAATTCTGGACTTCTTGCATAATAGTAACAATACATAATTTATTTATTTTTTTGTCCTCAGTAGTTCACTCTGTCATCTTTGTGGCTCTTTTTGGCCTATCAGTTTTTGAGATTTATGTGGACTACTACTTCCTCCTACAATGGTGGTGGGGTATTGAGTCTGGCCTAACCCCACTGTAGGAATATTTCATGTTTTGAAGATTCAGCACTGCCATTTTTTTCCAGTCCTGGCACCAGTGCAACTATGAGGATTGGCCACTTTTTTATCCTGGGACTTGTGCACCCAGCTGTCTTTTTTATTTTTTAACCTGTTTCTGTCCATATACGAATGCACAAGACGAGTAATCCTAAGCCAAACAAGCCAACAAGCCCCCAATTGAATTAATTCAATTGGGGCTTGTTGGCTTGTTTGGCTTTGGATTACTCGTCTTGTGAATTCGTATTTGTTTTTTATCTTCATTTTGTCTGTGGTGTTATGGCTTTGGGTATTCAATTGGGGCTTGTTGGCTTGTTTGGCTTTGGATTACTCGTCTTGTGGATTCGTATTTGTTTTTTATCTTCATTTTGTCTGTTTCTGTCCATGATATATGCTACATAGAATGTCGTCTATATATCAGTGTTGCTTTGGTGAGATTTTGTGAAAAACAGAGTCCACCTTGTGGAGGTACTCACCAAGAAATAAGGATGAATTCAATTCCAGCAATACTACTCTGCTTTGCTTGCTGAGTTTATCATCTCTTCATTCTGACCCTGGTGACAGAATGGCAATTGGTCTGAAGTTGAAGAAATAAAAAAAGGTCTTTTTTATGAAAAGGAAGTATGTATGCCTTTTTGCAAATGACTGGGATATGAGATTTTAGAATGAATATGTTTATTAGTATAGATACTGAATATCACATAGTTTCAGCTGCAATTTTTAGAAATTCAGGAGGAAGGTAGTCTTTAGCAGAGCTTGTAGTTTTAAGTTTTAGGAGATATTTTCTTATGGTGGAGGAAGGGACAGGTTCATAGGTTTGAGTGAGAAGTGGTCTTCCATGGGGTTTTGTGGCTGGAAGTGGGTTGGTTTGATGATGATAAGTTTGGCTACAACTTGAAGGAAGTATTTGTTAAAAGTTATTAGTAACTGGGGAAGGAGTGGATTGTTGACTTTGGCCTGGATTTAGCAGATTTTGGACTGATTACCAGATTTCTTTTGAATTATTTTGGTGTGTCTGCTGTAAGTTAAAGTAGTGGAGTTTTTAGTTACACCTATACTGTGTTTGCTTTTATTTCTTATCTGTCTGGAGTGTAAAAGTTTCTCCTGAGATTTATTGGTATTCCATGCTTTCTAGGCATTGTCTCTAGGCACTATTAGTTGCCTACTGTATTTAGATAACCCTGCTGCTGGATTAAATGTAACCTTTTTTCTCCTGATGGGAGCATGTTCATTCAGTGTATTGGTAAATGTTTTGTTAAATTTGAGGGTGTCTTCATGTTAAAGGAATATTTTTTTAACATATTCCAGTTGTATTGCTTGAGAGTAGAGATGAAATCGTCTACATTAAAATTGGATAAGTTATGTGTATTCTTGTATGCACTAACAGGGATAGGAATGAAGTACCGAGGTTGTTTCCATACAGAACCCTAGCTTGAATGGTGATGGTAATGAAATGAATAATAATTTTATTAAATGTTATAAAAATTCATTTATTACAATGTATAATTCAGATAGTCAATTTCTTGAATGGATTCTGAAAAAAAATGGATTATTTTAAAAGAAGATAAACAGATTAAAAACCCAATAATTTATAAAACAAGGTAAAATATGAAGATTTTGTTATTGTTTATTTATTTAGTGAGTTAGTTAGTTAACATTTGTTTACTGGGAAAGTCTGACTGGGACAGAGCCCATTTTCAGTGGAACATTTTTGAAGATTTTTGTAGGACAGTTGACACCAATAAGGACCCAAGAATAAATAAGTGTGGGTAATGTTCTTAGCCACGTGGTTGAGCAATATATTAGTAACTCACATTCATTTAGAATCCTGGGCAGTTTTAACTGTAAGACCTCAGGGGTGGTGTTTGTTGCCCAATGTCAGTTATGTCCCAGGTTTCATTTAGGTAAGACAGAGTGAAATGTAAAGGATAAACTCTATGAACATCTGTATGAAATAAGAAGGAACAAAGAAACTAACGCTCTATCTAAACACATTCAGGATAACCTGAGACATGAATTTAGATTCACTGTCATTGAAAATGTGACTCCAAATGTGAAATGGAGGCCTTGGTCATTGACGTTTAAGAAGAGGGAACTCTATTGGCAGCTGTGACTATATGCAGACAGCCTGTCAGGTTTAAATGATTATATTTTGATTATATGCCTTTTGAAATTAAAGCACTTTCCAGATAGAGGTACTTTTGTAGGATTTGTATTTATTTAAAGTATTTATGCATTTTAAGTTTTGAATACTTTAAATAAATGCAAATCCTAAAAAAGTACCTCTATCTGGAAAGTGTATTTATGCACTTTAAGTTTTGTGGGTGGCCATGGTGGTGCAGTGGTTAGTGTTGCCTCATAGCAAGAGGTTCTCTAGTTCGATTCTCGGCTGGGGTGCCTTCTGTGCAGATTCTGCATGTCACGTGGGTTTCCTCTGGGTGCTCTGGTTTCCTCCCACATCCCAAAGAAATGCAGTAGGTGGATTGGACACTCTAAATTGGCCCTAGGTGTGCGTGTGCCTTGTGAGGAAGGTTGGGCACCAGGCTGGCAACTCGACACCATAAAACTCCACTGCCAATCATGAGCAGACAGATGATCCACTGTGGCAACCCCTGACCAGGAAAAGAAGAAATAGATGCACTTTAAGTTTTGACATGTTTAATGAAATGTAGAGTTTATAAAGATTTTAGAAAAAAGGTATGGGGCTCTTTAATGCTGGCGTAATGGATGGGCTTGGCTGTCACATGATTGGTTTAACTGATATGAAAGTTTTATAAAAGCCTTTTACAGTGTATTATTATATATCTGATGACATTTTAAAAGGTTTGAAATGAAAACACTTATCTTTTTAATTTTGTAGCAATAAAATAGTTTTATATGCCCTCAGATTCAGCAAGCAGCCATGCAGGAATAAGTTATTCCTGCATGGCAGGGGCCATTCCTGTTCAGCATGGCAGCACACCATACATATGTATGAAGGTGCGCTGCCGTGCTCTAAATGGTTCCATGTACAAGCACAGGGGGTGTGTCTGAGAGAAGGGCTCTCACAATACACATGCCCCCTGCACTCCAGAATTGCCTTTCAGCAATTTAAAATCAGCGAGAACACTCGTAACATGCCCAACACGTCAGGGTAAAAAATCTGGAAAAAGCCCTAAGGAACAATCATTCCTACCAAGCCAAAACTTGATAGAATAACAGATGTAGCATAAGCACATAGCGCTCACCTCCCAACTTGTCAGAGTAAGGAACGTGGATAAAGTCAAAAGGGACAATCATCCCACAAAACAGACAGTTGATAGAATAACAGGTTCAGCATTAGCATGGATATTCTGAAGGGTTCAAATAAAAAAAAAACACAACAAATACATTTTTTTAAACATGCAATAAAGTTTAAGTGTAACTGTGTGGGTGTGCCCATTGCTTAGCTATGCTTACTCCAGCTTAAACAGCACAAGAAGTTAAATAGCAAGAGACATCCAATGTAAGCAATACTGCAATAGTGTAGTGGTTCACATGTAATCAATCCCCACTGTAACCAATTTGCATTTTACATGTGAAAGCAGTATATAAATATTTTTTTATATAATTAGCTACTAAATAACATATATTTGTTAACCAGAGTACTGTAGTAGGTCCAGATGTTAGGTGTCAATTTAATAAAGTTGTAACACCCCCATATAAACACAAGTGCCCCATACACAATGTAATGAAAGCACATTGGGGGAAGTCAGGTACAGTAAACAAATTTACAATATGTAATGAATGATGAATCAATCCCATATAGCAGATAATCTATAAAATAAAAAATAATCAATGCTAAGCATTGCACAGCTCTGCTTACCAGGTGTAAGTATTGTGTAAATATGACTGCTAAGCAATGAGTAGTCCAGCTAAGTTGATTTGCCCATTGGTAAGCAGTGCTGAAGCTGCCCCTTTAAGCACTGCCAACCTTAGCTAAGCAGGTGTGCCCATAGCTTAGCTTAGCTCAGCATATTCATAACCATCCAGATGTGGCAAAGGGTGGGAAATCAGATGTATTTAAACCCCGCAGGTGGGAATACAGCTCATAACTGGTTGCAGCTTCCCACTGGAGGCAGTATGGCAGGTGTTGGCGGGGGCATGCACTTCCGGGTGCAGTGCTGGGGCATACAGGAGTCCAAGGTCATGGTAGGGCTCCTGGTAAATAACCATGATGAGAGATTGTTGCAGGGTCAGTACCAGGGCTCCCAATATAAAGGGAAAGCCTGGGACCATCTCGCCCATGATCTCACCAGTGCAACTGGTATCTCTCGGACTGGTGATCATGTCCGGCACCACTACACCGACTTGAAGAGGAGGAAGCAGGAGCGCTTGGATGAGTGGGTCCAAGAAGCAAGGAAGAGGGGTGATGTCCCATCAGTGTGTAAGTATTCATATCAATAACTGTTTATCAAAGTCCAGCCTGTGTATGCGATGGATAGGTATGTCTAAATATTTCTCTATTCTCTTTACAGCTGAGCGGGCTGTGAATCAAGAAGCCCATGCCAGCAGGTTGCAAAGGCTGCATTGTAAGGCTGGTGAGTAACAATCCTGCTTGTAGTAGTCATACCAAATAAATAAAAAGTTGTAGAAAGTCACGTGGCAATATAAAAACTGTGTATGGGTTGTACTGAATAAACCAGAAAATAAGGCAGTAATAGTCCCATATAGGTGATATTTAAATAAAACCATAACTGCCAGGCAATAAAGTTCTAAATCCTGGACTGGTTGTGTTTACTCTGGAATTGTATGGCATTTAGTGTTGCATACTCTAAATAGTAATGTTGTGTTAACCACTGTTACCCACAATGTGCTATATAAACAATATTTGTTTAGGAATGTCTGTATAGGACTGTTGTAAGTACAAGGTCAGATTGTACAACCAAGAGAGACTTAGAAAGAAAACAGTGAAGGAAGAAGCAAAAGTTTCTAAATAGCTCACTCTGATGAAACACAAACTGCTCTATTTTTAGCACACACAGCCATGGCTCGAATCCTGGGAGTGGTAGTAAGCTGCATGCATAATCATACCTATCAACTGTACAGATCTTCACAGAATGTCCAGATAATTGGCTCATATTTTTGGCCTGTTCCTCTTTCTCCTGGCAAATCACTGAGATGATCTCAAAATTGCACTCACTAAATAATGACATACATTTGATTTTCAGACTTCAAATCCTTCAGAAAATGTATATTAAAACAAATCCTGTTACTCTAGCAACTCTGTAAGTTTATAAGAGCAATATTCAAAATATGTCCCTATTTGCACCCCCATGTTGTCAAGCTTTGTCCAGATGTTGTGCATTAAGAGATTGAAAAGTATATGCATAATTTTAACGAGGAATCTGGGAATATGTGTAGAAACAGTCAAGTAGTGTTAACAAACATTCCCCCCACAGATCTTTCGAATAAGAAAACTAACTGCTTGACAATAAAGTTTTAAATCCTGGACTGGTTGTGATTACTCTGGAATTGTATGGCCTGACATGTGGCATTCACCAAGATCTGATATCATAATAGTACTGTATTGTCAACCACTGTTTCTCACACTGTGCTGCATAAAAATATGTCTTGGAATGTTTGTATAAAACTGTTGTAATTACAAGGTCAGATTGTACAACCAAGAGAGACTTAGACAGAAAACACTGAAGGGACTAATAGTGTTTTCTAAATAGCTCACTCTGATGAAACAGAAATTGTTGTATTTTTAGCAGACAGCCATGGCTTGAATCCTGGGAGTGGTAGTAAGCTGTATGCATAATCATACCTGTCAACTGTACAAATTTTCCCAGAATGTCCAGATAATTGGCTCATATTTTTTGGCCTGTTCCTCTTTTTTCTGGCAAATCACTGGGATGATCTCAGGATTGTAGTCACCAAATAATGATATACATTTGAGTGTCAGACCGCAAATCCTTCAGAAAATGTGTATTAAAACCAATCCTGTGACTCTAGCAACTGTCTAAAAGTTTAAAAGAGCAATATTTAAAATATGTCCCTATTTGTACCCCCATTTTGTCAATCATTGTCCAGATGTTGTGCATTGACAGGTTGAGAGGTATGTGAATAATTCTAACTAGGAATCTATGAATATGTGTAGAAACAGTCAGGTAGTGTTAACAAACATTAGCTCCACAGGTCAACCAGGTAAGATAAGTAGAATTTAGCTACAAAACAGTTGAAGTATACACTGTGTACAAACATACCACTGCCCAAACCAAGGCCATAGGTATGATTAGAGCAATTATCATTAAAGTTGTAAGTACTGCAAAGATATGCAAGCTGTTAATTGACATCTCTCTCCCCCCTCACCATATCTGCAACAATAATCCAAACACACAAATCAATGGGTATGTTTTACACCAAACCTACTGTTGGGACATATGTTCTATTGTTCAACAAATATTGAAATGTGTTTCTATTAATGTTCCATGTTGAAATACTATCATTGGTAGCCTGTTGCTATCAATGTAACCTGCACACCGTTGTAATGGCCACTGTGGTTCCATATATGCATGTGTTCTGTTTGATATGCAACTGTTCTAAATCTGTTGTTTTAGGTTAATGGGACTATCTATGCATGCTGTTATAACTAATCCTGGATTGTGTTAACTATTACTAACCTACATATGTTCTAAAATTGTAACACCATAGCACATTT
>NC_056740.1:34827304-34879804 GCF_019279795.1 Protopterus annectens
TTTAAAAGGAATACTACAAAGGATTGAATTTTACCTTTTTGATATGTTAATGTCAAATATGTTTTCAGAGGAACTTTTTAAATATTTTAGAATGGAACATCCTATTATTCCTATTATATATGGATTGCCAAAAAGTCATAAAAATTTAACATTCCTCCCCTATGAGACTCATAGTGTCTAGTAAAGGTTGGGCCACGGAACCATTGTCAATTTTTATAGAGAAGAACTTGCACCCTGTCTTAGATACCTGTGACTCAATTTTGAAAGACACTAAGACCTTTTTACAGTTGTATACACAAACAAAGGGGTTGCATCAGAACTTTCTTTTAGTTACACTTGATATTAATTCCCTGTTTACAGTCATTCCTAACCAATAGGGAATTGAAAGGATCAGAGAACTACTTATAAGTAAGCAATGATTCCCCAATGACAAGGTTAGAATGATATGTGGATTACTAGAGATAGTCCTGGAAAATAATGTTTTTAATTTTGGTGACAACTATTATTTACAAAAGATAGGCATAGCTATCGGCACTGCTTGTGCCAATAGCTACGCCAGTCTAGCTTTGGTACAATGGGAAAACACATGCTTACTGCAAGGACATGAGTATAGTAAACATGTGCTATGGTATACATGATTTGTGGACGACCTTTTCATTTTATGGGGGAAGTCAGAAACTTAATTAAAAGACTTCATAGATTATTTGCATACAATAAACTTTTTGAAATTTACTCACAAATATTCTTATGATAAAATTGAATTCTTGGATGTTATGGTTGAAAAATCTGGGTTAAGAGACATGAAAACTGGTTTATATAGGAAACTGACAAGGAAAAATTGCCTACTGCATAAAAGTAGTATGCATCCCAGACATGTTAGTAGAAATGTCCTGAAAGGACAGATGAGTAGGAATATGAGAATGTACAACAGTGACAGTGAACTTAAGCAAGCAACAGAAATATTGAAGGATGATTTTATTAGCAGAGGCTATTCCAACTCTGAAATAGATGCATGTGTCAATGAAACACTGGCAGTAAGAGGAACGAAGGCCGTCCTTATTTCTCAGAGGGAATAGAAAATCAAGAGACAAAGGATAGACAACACAATGATACAAGACTACGTTTTCCTATTACTTATGCCAGGGATATAAATGTGTTTTGTAATGTTTTTAAAAAGAATTGGAATATTCTAACTGCATCCAAGGATTTAGAAACAGTAATAGACTCTGCACCACAGTTTTTTTTCATTAATAAAAAGTCTTTAAAAAGGCAGCTATGCTATAAATCACATAATACTATACATGAAGTTACATCACAGAGGAAAGGTACTTACCCCTGTAGAAAATGTATAGCATGCAGATATATTTTTTCCTGCACTTCCTTTTTTCATCCAGTGAGTAAATTTAAAATAGAAGCAAATATATATGCAGACTGTAGAACTACTGACATAGTATATTTCAATTTTTGTCAAATATGCAAAGCATACTATATAGGTAAAACTAATAGGATGCTAAAAGAACGTATTCTAGATCATATGAGAGACATTGCGACAGGTAAAGAAACTAATGCTCTAGCCAAACATATTCAAAAAGAAGGGAAAGATCATAATTTTAAATTCTTTGTGCTTGAGGTAGTTAAGAAAGGCCTTAGAGGAGGTGATATAAAAAATAAAACTGAAGAACTAGAACAGAAGTGGATTATAAAATTAAATGCAGATAAACATCCAGGAATAAATGATGCAGTATCACTTAAACCCTTCCTTAAAGCACAACATTTGAAGCACTAAATGTTTATTTATGTTTTTAATATGACATTTAATTATATCCATGCTTTATTATATAATATGTTGCCTTTGCTTTATGTCTATATTTATAATGAATTCAAGTATATTAAATGAAATTAAGAATTTTGTCTGCCAAATGGTTGTGATCTAGCTTAGTTAGGCCTATATTATAATAATATGAACATATATATATATATATACATGTTCATAGGTAATGTTTTGCTAATATTTTTTATTAACATTTTATGTTTCTATTGTTTCATATATACTGAGATGTTTTTTATAAGTATTTTGTTTAGATATAAGCTGATACAAATGAATGGCAAAGTAAGAAGTTTTGGATTTTTAAAAAGTTTTTATTGAAAGGGAACCACTCCCATGTTTTAATTAGGTAATTGTGATTAATTAACTGCAATGTGTTAATGACTTGAAGGTTTAAAATGCTTGGTTAGATAAGATGACATTGTGATACAGTCTGAAGAAGCGATCTGGGTAAATCGCGAAAGAGCTTACTCTCTTTTTGTATAAATAAAAGGTAAATCTGTCGTGGAACTCTGCAACTTCTTTGTTTTACTATTTTGGTACTTTTGTGTCGTTGTTAGAGTGAACTCGGTACTCTGTCCATTTTCCTTGTATTGGAGGAACTGCACAGCTGCCTGCATGCAATTAGCAAGTGAGGAACAGCAATCGGTGCAGAGGCCATCACCTGAACATGAGCATCACCTACAAAAGCCATGCTTCAACTTACTCAAGCAAGCTCAATCCCAGTAGTGGAGAGAGAGAGAGAGAGAGACACACACACACACACACACACACACCAAAAAAAAAAAACATAAACAAAACCTCGAAATAAGAAACAAGATGACATCTGTACACAGAAGGAACATGAATATAAACCAGGTATGTGAAACATGTAAGCATGTAATTGAATGTAGTACTTGGTCTGTAATAATGGGATAGATGATTATGAAACATGTATATATGTATATGTGCTATCAATACTTGCTATAATGATGTCCTGCTTAACAAATGCTATGGACATAGCATCTGACTCTGTCTGCAGTGGTACATACCTGTCAACTATGCAGATCTGCACAGAATGTCAAGATTTATCCATCACAGTGTTTGTTATGTTCCTCCAAACATCTATATCAGTCTGGCAAATAGCTGAAGGTGGAAGTAATGAAGTCATGACAGACACATAGGTTCATAGGTTCATAGGTAAGTACTAGATTATCTGCCTGAGGGCATCTATAAGCCTATCCAGAATGTGTTGATTTTCTTCGCTCCCTTAGATTAGTTCCCTGTGCCTCTGTCCAGCAGAGCCACTGCAGTGATCCCCAGGGTAAATGTTCTGTTTCCCATCCACTCGTCAATGTTTCTCTTGAAGAGTGTTAGTGAGGGGTTCTGCCTAATGTAGATTGGAATCCTGTTCCAAAGCATGGGAAGTCTGTGGGACAGGAATCTATCCCTCCAGCATGTCCTATTTATCATTGTGGTGAGGTTTAGATCCCTGGAGCATGTGGCTCTTGGGGATTTGTTTTTTTTTTAGGTGCAGCATGTCCATCAATTCTGGGTTGGACATGGCCTTGTATGTCAGGCAGAGATCACCTCTGAGTAAGCGGTATGCAACCAAGTACAGCTGGAGTTTCTTCAGTTGGGCTGCATAGAGCATCTGTTTGAGGCCACTAATCCTCTTGGTGAGGTACTTCTGTGGTCTTTCCAGCTGTTGCAGGTGTCTTGTAAGGTACATCCCAAATGGGGCATTGTACTCTATGATGGATCTGATGAGTGATGAGTAGAGAGGCACAAAAACGTTTTTTGTTCTAGATGCAAACCCTTTTGTGATTAGGTGGGCCACATAGAAGGATTTTCTAACCACCTTGGCAATATGATTATCAAACGAGAGATTACTATCTATTTGGGTACCCATATCCCTTATTACATTTTCTGTATTTAGGGGACTACCACGTATATGGTAGTTCATGGGTACTTTGTTTTTTCCAAAGGGGATGACTATGCACTTTTTGGCATTTAGCTTGAGGCCATGATTTTGACACCAGGTATCCGTCTCAGTGAGACCCTTCTGGAGGATGTCTGTATCTGCCAGAGAGTCAATTCTGGCCCCCAGTTTGCAGTTGTCTGTGAACTTGGTCAGCCATAGTCCTCCTGTGCTTGCCTGTACCTCTGAGAAGTATATACCAAACAGGAGGGGTCCCAGGACTGAGCCCTGGGGGATGCCACTTGTAACCGGTTTAGAGTTGGACCTAAATCCTGCAACTCTCACTGTGTGGGTTCTATCCATGAGCCAATTGGCAACCCATCTCGCGACATAGGGGTTTATGTTCAGGCTGGTGAGCTTGTCTATAATACCAGAATGGGGAATGATGTTGAAAGCCTTTGCGAGGTCTAAGTATTTATTTATTTTTTTATTTATTTTACATTTGTTGACTGGGCTAGTCTAGCTGGATATATGTCCATTTTCAGTAGAGGCCCGGGGAGAAAAGCTCCACACAATTCAAACAAAGTTCACATCTACAAAAAATACATATTTAGAATGCATAGACATTTCTTGAACAGAGAAGGCTGCAAATTTACAAGTACATAACGAAGGTTACACATATTTGAATAGACTTAGTATAGTTAATAAGAACTTACATGTAAGTGTTATTAAAGAGTACTAGTTGAGAGAAGAGAAGATAGTGTCGATGTAGGTAATAAAGGAAGATAAGGAAAATGAAATGGAGAAGCAGTTAGGTAATAAATCTAGAAGTAATATGAGTCACTTTAAAGAATCCCGTACTAGCTAGGACTGTGAAGGAGAGGAAGCATAGTAGTATTTAATATGAAATAGTTTAAGAGAATAGAAGCATATTAGTTAGAAAGATGAAGTAGATTCAGTGATGAGAAGGTAGATTGATTCAGGTAATAATGGATAAGTTGGTCAGTCCGGTTTAGAACAGGGGCACATCCAGTGTGTTTTCAGGAAGAGCTTAAGCTTATTTTTAAACAGAGTAGTAGAGGGAAGTGTGGTAAGTTCAGAGGGAAGTAGGTTCCAAGTTTTTCCAATAGAAATAGAAAACAGAGAGTCTCTAGCTCTATTATTTGATTTGTTGATGTATACAAGAGATTTTTGTGATGATCTTAGGGACTTAAGGTTATCATAGGGGGGAATAAGATTAGATAGGATGGGTGTTTTGTCAGGTTGATACAGTATTTTGTGGACGATGGTCAGTTGATTATATTTCAGATGCTGGTGAAATTCAAGCCATCCAAGATGCTTTAGATTAATACAGTGATGAGTTCTATATGGATTACCTGTGGCAAATCTGGCTATGCTATTATAGGAGTTTTCTAGTTTTTTAAGGTTATTTTTTGACAGATTGGTAAATATGGGTGAGGCATAAAGAAGGGTGGAGATAAGGTGTGTGTGGGCAATGGTTATTCTAGTTGCAGGAGTGAGGAAGGATTTAATCCTATAAAGAGAGACTATTTTTTATTGGTAGTTTTCAGAATGTTGTTGATATGGGCATCAAAGTTTAGGTTATTATCTATGATAATACCTAGCAGTTTGGTAATTTGATCTTGGGATATGAGTGTACTGTCATGGGATGATATAGAGAAGTCTATTGGTGGAGATTTACTGGTAGGTGTAAAAAGGAGAAGTTTAGTTTTTTTAGGGTTTAATAAGAGGCAGCATTTTGTAAACCATAGTTCTACAGACTTAAATGTGTCTTGAGATAGGGAGTGAAGTTCAGATACAGATGAGGCAGAGCATATAAGTGTAGAGTCATCTGCATATTGGATGCATGTAGCTTGGGGAATTACTTGGTGAAGGTCATTGATGAATATAGAGAACAGGAGAGGGCCCAGTATGGAGCCTTGAGGAACTCCAATATTAACAGGTAGCTGAGTAGAAAGAACGTTGTTCCAGAGTACAGCTTGATGTCTGTTATTTAAGTAGGAATGGAACCATTTTATAGCTAGTGTGTCAAGAGACAGAGATTTGAGAATGTTTATGAGTATAGTGTGATTTACCATGTCGTAAGCTTTGGACAGGTCTATGAAAAGTGCAGAGGAGAGCATGTTAAGGTTTCGGTTGTTATTGATAGTGTCAATAAAGGAAAGGAGGGCAGTAGTTGTGCTATGGGAAGGTCGGAAGCCATGTTGGGTGTTGGAAAGCAGGTTATTATGGAGAAGGTGGTCTAGCAATTGCCTATGGATACATCTTTCCATGATCTTAGATAGAGGAGAAAGTAGGGCTATGGGTCGATAATTAGAGAGTTCAGTGGAGTCTCCTCCTTCGTGAAGGGGAATAATATGAGAGACTTTCCAGAGTTTAGGGATATATCCTTCAGTGATGGTTCTATTTATGAGGATGGAGATGGGGTAAGCAATTGATTTGGCTGCTATCTGTAGGTATTCTGAGGGTAGTTGGTCCGCAGAAGGAGTACATGGTTTCAGTTTTTGGATAAGGGTGAGAATAAATGTTGTGGGGACAGGTTGGAAGAGAAAAGGTGGAGGTGGGTTTGAGTCAGAATTGGATGTTATGTCTTGAGGAGAGAGCTGACAGGCAAGAGCTTGAATTGCTTTGATAAAGAAGGTGTTTAAGGTGTTTGCAGTTTGTTTAGGATTGTCTTTGTCAGTGCCTTGTGGGTTAGGTGTGATAGATTGACTTGGATGTAATAACTGATTAATACTTGACCAAAACTTTTGGGGTTTATTATGGTGGGTCTGCTGAAATTGTAAATAATAGTTTTTTTATCAAACACTATGGCTTTTTTTGTTTCATTTCTCACTTGTTTGTAGTTTTGGATGTCAGTATGGTTTTTAGTTAAGCGTGATTTATTCCAGTATTTATTTCTGAGATGGATTTTTTGTTTGGTTTCCCTAGTAAGCCATGGAGCAGATTTTGTTCTTATCCTGATAGAGCGGGTAGGAGCATGACGGTTGAGTATGTTTAGGAAATTAATATTAAAATAATCAACAGCTTCATCAAGAGAAAGGTATTTTAATGGGGACCAATTACATGCTTTAAGTTCACTAAGGAATATATCTATGTTGAGTTTTTTCTTGGTTCTAATTTCCCTATATATGGGTTGAAAGGGTGGATTGGTTTTTAGTCTGATGATGTAGGTTAGTGAGTGGTCACTTATGTCGTCAGGGAGGGTTCTGGTTTCAAAAGTCTGAGGTTGACTATTAATGAGTATCCAATCTAAGGTGCTTTCTTTCTTGCTATTTTTGTTTATTCTAGTAGGGGAGGTAATAGTTTGGGTGAACCCATAAAGATTAATATGGCTAGTGGGGCAGTTGTTATTGCAAGAATTCCAATCTATGTTAATATCGCCTAGGATTATGGTTTCTTGGGGAAGGTTTAGAGATAACCAACAAAGTATGTTTTCAATGGTAGTGATGTTATTACCTGGAGGAACACAGATACTAATAATATAGATAGATTTAACTGGGTTTAGCTGAAACTTGGTAATAAGTATTTTAGCATTTGAGTCTTGGGAAGGTTTGTGGTTAAAGATGGTTATTTGAAGATCAGATTTGAATAGAACAGCTACTCCACCACCTTTCTTGGTTACACGGTCAAGGCGTATGATGTTATAACCAGGTGGTAAAATTTCATTGTCTTTTGTTGCTGGTTTTAACCAGGTTTCTGTTAGACATATAATATCAAATGAGTAGAGTTCCAAGAGAGCATGGAGTTGGGTTATTTTATTATTAATGCTCCGTGTGTTAAGGTGAGCTATTAAGAGTGAGTTTGGAGGTTTTATAAGTGGGTGAATGGTAGAGGGGTTTGGGTTATTGAGTTGAATGGTACTTGAGGTGTTTGGGCCAGGATTTGGGTGAATATCTCCGTCTTTTAGGGAGTGGAGTAGTGTTAGATATAGATTATTAGTAAGTTTACTGAGAAGAAATGGATATCTTTTGGAGTTAGGGGAGTTATATCTAATGTGTACTGTCCTATGGTACTTAGGTAATAGATAGTTGGGTATAGATGTGTGTACCTCCTTTCCCTCATCTAAAGCCTTGGTAACTGTCTCAAAGAAGTCCACCAGGTTTAGGAGGCATGATCTGCCCTTAACAAAGCCAAACTGGGTAGGGTCCAATGTTTGGAGGTTCCCGGTGTCTCTCTTAATGAGTTCCATGATAATACACTCCGTAGCTTTGCAGACCAGGCTAGTCAGGCTTATAGGGCGATAGTTCCTGGGGCCAATTTGTGGCTCCACCTTTGTGGAGTGGGATAACTGTTGCTGTGTGCCACTCTGTGGGTATGTAGCCTGTAGAGAGGCTGAGTTTGAACAGTGTGTTTAGGTGAGGGGTTAGTTCATTTTGGAGCTCATGTAAGACACAGCCTGGGACACCGTCCGGTCCCACTGAAGCTGTGTTTTTGTTTTTGGATAGGGCTGTTTTAACCTGTGTGTCAGTGATTAATGGGGTTCTACATTCTTCTGGTATGGTTATGGGCCCTTTAGGGGGGGAGAGAGGGGGGTGAAGTTTGCAATAAACCTGTCTGCCAGAATGTTGGCAATATCAGTCGGTTCAGTGTATTTTGTGCCATTCTTCACTAACTCAGAGCAGATTTGAGAGTTTCCACTTAGGTTCTTGACATAGCTAAAGAACGCTTTGTGGTTATCTTTGGAGTCCTTGGCAATTTTTCTTTAAAAGCTAGCCTTGGATGATTTTATGAGGGATCGTAGTTTCTTGCTGATACTGATCAGAGATGTCTTTCCTTCTTGGGATTTTACTCTTTTCTGTACTAGTTTTCTCATTCTATTGTATAGCTTATTTATAGCAGGGGACCACCAGACTGGTGTCTTTTTCTTGGAGGAGTGAATCTTGGTTTTGCTTGGGATAGCACGATCCATGCATTCTTGCAGGTGCTCATAGAGTGCCTTTGTAAGGGATTCAGCAGCTTGGACAGCATTTTCCTTTACCATGGGGGCTGTGAACCTTTCCACCTCGGTCTCAAGTAACATGAAGTTTGCTTTTGAAAAGTTTTTCATGGTGGTTTCCTTGTCCAGGGGTAGGGGCAGAATGTGGATATCCAGAGTGATTAGTCTATGGTCTGATCTAACCAGCGAGGGGTTGACCTCCAGTCTAGAACACCAGTCACCCATGTTGGTAATGACCAGGTCCGATATGTTGTCACCTCTGGTGGGAGTGTTGACCAGCTGATCCAGGGCATTTGAGTTTATAAATTCTAGGAAGCATTTGGCAAGGGAGTTAGTACTTGAGTAGTTCTCCCAGTTAATGTTTGGGTAATTGAAATCACCTAATATTAGGGCATTAGGTAGGACCTTCATATTTTCCAGTTTCTCCAGAAACACGGGATGGGGATCCTGGGTCATGGTGGGTGATCTGTAGCAAGCTATGATTTGAATTGCAGTTTTGCCCATTGTTAGTTGCACATGGATGATCTCTGAGGCATTGGGCTATGCCACTAACCTGGAGGTGTGGGTATCCTTGATGAATATGAATACATCCCCGTCTTTTGTGTTTTTGTCCGGGTTCTGTGGCCGAAAAGTATGGCATGAGTTATAACCTGGTAGTGCTGGGGTGCTCTCTGGAACCTTAAACCAGGTTTCTGTTACTGCACAGATATCGATGTTCTCCATACTGAGGAGTGCCTCGAGTGCATGCATTTTGAGGTTTAGACTTCTGGCGTTGAGTAGCATTACCCTCAGTTTTTCGTTATCTGTGCTATTTACAGTGGTGGGTTTGTCTTTTGATCCTTGCCTAAAAAAAGGCACTATGGGGGTGGCAAAAGCCTTGGCCAATATTCAAAAGCCTAAGTGTTACAGGTGTAAGCCATCTCTTGCGAAGCAATGTGGCTTGTCGAGCATGTCATCCCAGGTGGACAGATACTGGATCCCTTTTGAATGACACCAGAAACTTAGTCAGTTGTTGAAATTGATAATTTTTTCTTTATACTGTTGCATCATTCTTGGTGAGAGCAGGATGATATTCAGGGTCAGGGTCATACCGGCCTGGACTATGTGATCAGAGAGCTATTCCATGTCTCTTTTCATGTAGTCCAGGAAGGTACATCTCAGGTCATTCACACCAACATGGACAATGACAGAGTCATATTTGTACTTTTTCTGGAGCAACCTGAGTGCTTGTGTTATGCGGCGGATCCTGGCACCCGACAGGCAGCTAACTGTAACCTTCTCCTTGTCCAGCCTAGTTAGTGGGACATCAGTTTGCCTGACTATAGAGTCGCCTATTACTAGTGTGTTGGATATGTTATTTTGCCTTAATGGTTGTGATTTTGTGGCACACTGATTATGTGAAGTATGTGTTTCATGGTTTGTGATGGGGTGTGGAGGTTGCTTGGGTGTCTGTTTTGGAGGTCTCTGTTGCTTTTCCAGATTTTTATTGAGAGCCTCCGGGTATGTTTTTGTGTATTTATGTGTGTTATTTGCCGGTGTTGGTTTAGTAGGTCTATGTGAGACTGGTGGTGTGTTGCAAGTATTTTCCTTCTCCGCTTGACTGTCAGTTCCAGTCTTGGATTGAGAGAGCTTTGCCTCCAGTTTGGCTATATAATTGCATCTCTCGCATATATTAGTGTTTGGTGGTAGGAGGAGAGGGTTGTCTGTGTACATGAGGCAGTTGTGACATTGCCTCAAAATGCCAAGATTTACCAGTTGGACTGGAAAGTACACCTGAAACTGATCTTTGGACATGCCTGAATAGGTAAAGTGAGCTGTTTTACTGATTGGCTGGTAGGGACAAATGGAGAGCCTTGTTCTTCTGGACAGTATAGGGGGTCTAGTGCTAGGGTTAATTAGTGCTTGCTATGAATTTTGAGCAAGTGCCTTCAGAACCGTCATAGTAATGCAAAATGTATAATGTACAAACTTCATAGGTTTGTAATAGGCATATCTACAATCTGTCCCTATATATTCTCCCCTAATATTAGGCTTTGTCCACATGTGATGCTCTAAGAGGTGGATGGGTTGGGTCACAGCTGAGGAGCCTGACACATCCTGGGAAAGGACAGTTCACATATGGCAACCACTAGAGTGTCTATCAAACAGTCGTGTCTGTTCCACAGCTAGGCCAGTTAATGGGATGTTGCCCATATCCATATGTTACCTGTGAATATGAGTATTATACATGTTTGCATTGTAAATTTAGGATACCTATATAGGGCATGAGCATAGTAAAGCACTGTTGCAGATGTGTGTGTTAAACTGCATCTTATATATTGTATTAATAACATTCAACTGTACAGTGTTCTTCTGCACAAAGTTCACAGTTGTGGCAGATATCTGCAGTCACTTACACATATACTTGTGTTATGACAGCTATATTAATATGTTATCAAACTGACTTCCCTGTTTTGTCACCCGGTGAGGTGGACCAATGACCAGATGTCCTGGTATAACAGGTTGAGACGTATGATTTAAGCTGCAAAACTGTAAATACAGTGTGCCATAATGACATAGAACACAAATGTGTACCAGGTATCCCCTGAGCATGTGTATGTATGTTCAGCTGAAAGGCACAAAAGTAATAACATGGGTCACAAGCAGTCCAGAAATAGGATGTGCATGTTGCACATGTGTGTAATATCACTGTTACTGCATACAACAAAATAAAATGTGTACTGCTACTGATTGTTGCATTTCCATGACACTGATATGGGTACTACAGTAGGCATGCTTATGACGTAGTAATCAGAGAAGTCTACAACTGTTTTATGACCCACTGTCCATGCCTACCAGTAACAGCTATATCAACACCCATATACACTGGATATCAAAGTGAACACACTCCTGTTGGAATCCCAGGTCTGTGTGCTGTATGCCAATGAGACCACAGAAAGTCATGTCAAAATGTTTCTCACATCAAATGTGACCCATAATCTGTACAATTCTATTGAAAAAAGAAATACAGCTGTTTCATGGAAGGTGAACAACCATTATCAAGTGAAGATGTAATATGACATTAGAGTAAAAACCAAGACAAATGGATGCTGTAATCATCTCAGCAGGTGTTTACACAATATATCAGTGTAAGGGTGTACACACACATTCAACTGCCTTACTTTACTGAGTATTAATTCCCATATGTTTCCACTGGACAGGTTATGTTCCCTATTGAACTGAGCAGACTATAGGACACATCACAGGTGGGGATTGTGTTGATGTGTGCTTTTGTGGGGTCATGTTCCAATTGCACAAGTATCATGGATTGTAACAGGGGTATGTACACTTCATATCCACTGTAGCTATATGGAATCAGTAGTACCTTACCTGTACATCCATCCTCCACTGATAGGGTAATTTCCCTTGGTGGACAGCACCAAGACACAAAGCACATAATAGGTTGCTATAGTGGCTGTACAGGGACACATAGATGCAGACCACAACTTGGAAGCACGAGCACCTCTATCTGAGCAAGCATGTAGGTTCACAGGTGACTTCCTATAAGGCTGACTATGACTAGAAATCAGATATATCCAAACCAACAAGGCCAATTGCAACCATGTCTACAAATATGTATGCAGTCTCAGAGCCAGTAACACATGTCAATCTGTACTGGGGGTAAAGCACACCTCATACACACATGAGATGTATACAGGCAACCTGCATCAGACAGGATATGTGGGAACAGTGGCACCCTGTCCACAACATTAGTACAGGGGGATATGCACATCACCCACACTCCTACCCGCATCACTGGTGAGCATGGACATAATGCCGACTGATGGCACCAACAGAAAGAATCCATGGGCCATAAAAAAATCACAGTTTGCCTTCTACATGAACACAGGCATGTGCTCACAGTTCCATCAAACACTACAGTCAAACACAAACATGCCACCATCCACACATCATCCACATGGAAGATAGCCAGTGTCATCCCTCTACACAGAAATGAATGGTGAATAGTGGATTATCCCATTAAGTGTTCAACATTGGGGGAACTGGGCAGATCAGGGCCAGGAGTGTAATGCAAGATGTCAAACCCATGATAGCTTACAGTGTTATGGTATAGTCAGGATTATTTGCAAGTAATATCCACTGTTGATGTGCACGTGGACAACTGTATGAGGTCCTGTGACCTTTTTTCCTGTTTATGTCTTCCAGGTAGAATGTCCTAGGAATGACTGGCCGCATTCCCAAACCTGGAAAATGATGCAATCATCCAGTATGTTATCATGCAGCATGCTATCCTCCTCAGATGCAGAGCCCAGGATCTGCAGGAGAGGACCGTCCTGTGGAATGAGCTTATCCACAGGGTAAACGATGTTGGCCTGCACAACCATAATTATGAACAGGTTCTTCACTGATGCACCAATATGATCCACCACACCCGTCAGCATGCTGCTGCAGTTAGGAGGGACCAGCTAGTCACAGGTGGGGGTCATGCCATCCAGCCCCCATTGACACATGCTGAGGAGCTCCTCACCAGCCTTGGTGCACCCGCCCACCAGCCAAGTCAGCAGGCTGAATACAGCATTGTGGAGGTGGGTGTGCAAGATGTGTGGACAGAGATGAACATAATGGTGAGAGAAATGGCCTACAGTAGGGACATGTCTGAAACGTTATCCTTGTACAGTGGCTACAACAGTGTATACACCACTATTACAATGGCAACTGTTCCTGATATAAACAACTAGAAATCACAACACCACATTCCGCATCTTTTACAACCTGTAATGTGATCCTAACATGAGCAATGAATGTGTAATATGAAATCCTATGTTAGGACAACAAATATGGGAAATACATACCTTAACAAAAACTGGAAGTATATGTGTGCACACACTCCAAATACGATATTGTGGAAGCAGCTTGTGATGTACTGACAGCATTCACTCTTCTTGAGTACACACTTTCCATCAAGTACAGGGCCTCAATGTCACACCAAGTCATGGTTTGCTGTCCAAGAAGTATGTCCATGATATTTGCCCACTCATCTGCAATAGAGGAAGCTGTGGCTTGCACACATCTTACAAACCATGAAATGGATCCCATATCCAAAAGGTAGCACTCAGTAGTGGGAAAAGTAGCCTTACCTCACCATTGCATATACTATGACAAACAGTGCAGTCATGTATGTGTGTATGAAGTATGGGACAACATTGATGTAGAAAATAAACAGATGCCCAGCCAAAACAGATGACAAAACATGTTGCAAACTGGTCATAGAGGCTGCCCAGAAACATGCAGCAACACTGAGGGACTTGCAGGAATGTGTAGCAAATACTGCCTGTGCAGTACCTGTGTCAACAATTGCCTGGATTCTGCATAAGTGTGGCCTATGCATTAGGGAATTCAGATGGAAGAGTTGTCCCACATGATACATCATCCAGGGCTCTCTACAGGTAGCATAAGCATAACATCAAGTCTCCCAAATGCAGGTGTTGCAATGGGTAATGGTGTCATGAGACTAAGGCTCAAATCTACAGACAGTATTCATAAAGATACATGTGGTGCACAAGCAACACCTCACCCCACCTCAGGGCCACCATCCCCAATATTTAGCTTGCTGGTGCCAGTGTACACCATTAGGTTTGCTGTTCATTAGCTGAAACTAAGCCGGTACACATGGTGTTTGGAATTTGGAACACTGTAAAGCTGGGCTCATGTGTGGCCCATAGTTGTCAAGCATCTGCAATAAGGAGGATGGGGAGGGGTGTCGGCTTGAAACACAACAGTGAACTGAAGTATTAATTGAAAGCTTGCTAAGAATGGCTGTATCTGAACACAGTGAAGGTTTTGAATTGTTCCAGACATAACCCTGACTTTACAGCAATAGTGAATCCATTATGTGACCTCCAAGGGCTGTGCACATGAGCTGACCTTGCAATCTGGCAGAGTTGGGGGACATTTGTAGGTCAGAGTGACCAAATATTGGCAAGTGAAGATGGGCCATGCTAGTATACCCTTTACAGGAATAGTGACTGCTGTAGTTCACTTAACAGGTGCTTCAACAAACCATTGTGATAAGGGTGTGCACACTTATTCAAACAACATAGTGTATGCATCTCTTTAAGCATCTGCACAACTAATACATTCATTTGATACTACATTGGATTGCACAGGTCATATGTCACATATCAGGTGTGTGTAGTGCTAACAAATGCAGTATTGTGGCCCCACTGCATATCATAGAAGAGGTTGGCATGTCAGCAAGGGTGTGTACACTCCTCATATCCACATTAAGCTTTGAAGGTTGTCACTGTAATTGGATTTTATTGCACATACATGCACTGCTGATGATGAGATCTGCAAAGCAAAGGACAGGAATTAATTACTGACATCAGTCCTTGTATCATCCCAGGTATGTGTCAGACAAACACATAGGGGCTGTGAGCAACAGAGCAAGCATAACTGCCACACATATACACATTTAGCAATGGTGTGTACATTTGTGAGGTATGGTGCACAGTACATGCCAGTGTGCTGTAGAGGTGCACAGCAATACTGTGTACATTGGGTGCAGTGTGTTCCAGGGGAAGGGGCATCACCTACTAACACAACTGCATGTACAGAAGTAAAACCATAATGTACAGATCTTAATTTACATTTCTTGTCTGCCTCTCACAGTTGGCGAGGTGGGTCAGGGTCCCTCCTACAGGCAAACTGATGTCATTGTCCATACAGACTCTGACAATGATGATAGGCATAATAAGGCACATACAGGGTTGTCAGGGGCTGAATCTCTGCCATTGGTTGATATCCCACTTTTGTCCACCCCATCCTCGCACACAGTCACAATGCCCATACATACCTCATCACCAGTGGCCATAGATGAGGGACAGTTGGTGGGTGGTGGCATGGGACAGGAAAGTGTGGTGATTATGGTAAGTGTGTCTGTACACAGCAGCCATAGCTGGATGACCAGCAAGGTACTACACAGGCAGATGTACAGGGGTGCTCATAGGAGGGCTGCTGGCCATCATGCTCTTGGCAGAAGTGCTAAACCAGGTGTCATCAGATGCATGTTTTGGGCCATCATAGAGGCACAGGCACGTATGGAACATTACACCAGAGATAGTCTGAGGCTCCAGAGGGCTACTCTTCCTCATGTACATGACAACATCCATGATCTTGCATGTGCCCACCATTATTTTGCAGAGGTCATGGATAGAAGGTTGGGTGAGATGGTGGGAATCATCGACCGTGTGGTGTCTGTGGTAGAGCATGTGGTGGGAGTAGGGTGTTAGCCACATGGACGTAGGTCAGCAACAGCAACAGATGGAGGTCTCCATGGACATGCAACAACTCACAGCCACTCACATAGTGGCAGTACCAGCACCAGCACTGGAAGGGGGTGATGTCCACACCACAGCACAGCAGGCCACATGCACATGGTCCTGGCTGGTCCTAAGAGGAATGCGGATCCAGCAAACAAGTGTCATCATCAGGGGAGAGTATCATATCTAGGCTTCTGCCTGGTAATGCCTGTGGAACCCCCGGCAGACACAGTCCCATGTCCGTGGCTGGACACAGTGAACTGTACACCTTGCCATGTACAGACTGCAGCTGTCCAACAAACTCCTGTATAGGGCAGCCACATGGCAGAAATGTGTGCATACATATACACACACACACACACACACACACACACACACACACACACACACACACACACACACACACACACACAGAGGCATCACCAACACAGCTAGGGCACTTCCATACCTACACACACCACGTCTACACAGCCCATGTAATAAAGGACTCCCTAACACACATGCACAATGTCAACCAAATGGCTCAGCCCAGGCCTCTGGCAAACCCACAACACACCATGTGCATATGACTATACCTGTGCCACATCCCTGTCATCCATACCATCAATGCAGGGACATGCTAATATGGTTCTGATGCACAGTGTGAATGTACTAAGGTTTAGCAATGTAATGCTGTTTAACATGTTTTCAGCTGGAATGATTAATATTTACACATCAGGTTATGCAGCTGTCCAGCCATGATGCATTAGAGTTGTTATTAACACTGACTGATTGTGGTCTCCATAATGTATTCTGTTTGTGTTCTGGGTGTCTGTGTGTCAGCAGGATGTTGGTCTGATGTCCTTTCCTACAAGGGATCAAGGGATGTGGCACTGTGGTGACACATTGACTGTGTCATATCCCGGGTACAGCTGAACACAGGTAACAGGTCTGTTTAACAGTTACTGCATGTCCCACATGGCTGATAGGTTTGAGGGGTGTATACAGGTGAGTGCATGGTGGCTGATGTAAGCAGCTCTTCTACAGTGAAGTGAACAATGGTAAGTGTACTGGGTAGCATACACCAAATGTTTGTGAAAACACATACACAGAGACTGTGGTGTTGATGCATTACACAGAGAATACTGTTCACATGCATGTACTTCATTTTGCAATGAACTCATTTTGGGCTATGTAATCCCACCAAGACAAAGTTGCCAAAACATCACATCAGTAAATAATCAGTCCACTAGTTTAATGCCATTGACAATGATACTAGCAGGGTATATGCCCTCTTCCCCAATTTAGTGCAATCCTGGAGTTGCTAAACATAGGTGTGCTGGTGTGCGTGACACAGACCCCCACTTTGGAGGGTGTGGGTGGCATAGAAACACACATAATGTGATTAACAACTACTTAACCTGTTAACATAAACTGTACAGTATAACGGTACACTAAGCCGGGGGATACACACAACAATAACCCCCACACCCATGTATATATATATATATATATATATATATATATATATGTATATATATATATATATATATATATATATATATATATATATATATATATATATACCAACTCCAGTATCACTGTACAGCTGTACATTGCGGAAGAGGGCATTTACACATCCACTACTAGTTTTCATTGAATGTATTTCCACAAGACGATTGCTTTGAAATGTTACCTTTTGATAGTTAGTTCTCGGACAAATGATCTCCTGGGACATATATTTTCTGCAAACTGAAGTAGATCCCTTCACATACACACACACACTTACTTGGTAACACTGAAAGTAGAACCCCTACCTAGGTATTTATTGCTACTAATGCATTTGGCCTTAATTGTACACACCACAGAGGTTTTAGGGTGAGGTGTGTCCTGGGTTTCCTGTTAAGTGAAGAACATCACCGGGCCTTGTACAATATGGTAATGGGGGATGTACTGGGTGTTAATGAACAATACATAGTATGACATACTGTCATATACACATTGACAAACACATACAGTCATATACACTTTTGACAGGCCTGGGTTTAGCAGTGCTAACTACCTTGTCAGTGAGTCCATTCTGTTACACACTTTTAGCACACAGCACATGCATCATTGGGCTAGATAGTGTAATCAGTTACCTGTATGGTTGATGGTGACAGCAGTCCTCTTACAGTGGACCTTGGGAAATGTACTGAGGGTACCATGGTGTAAAGACAGTAAACCCAGCATCCACACCCCACATTGGATATTGTACTCACTGAAAACCATGATAATGCTCTGACATACCTGCAATCACACATTGACCAGGACTGCAATACAAACCCTTGTCTATCTAATCAGTGCTATTACAGAGATATGAATGATTGCATATTTCACAGGGATAGTAGGGTGAGGGTTTTTCATGGTTCTCCTAATGTCAGCAACATTACTATCCCTTATAATGTATGGCAAGATTTATTGTATTTGGAAAATGTGGCCTCAGAATGCTGTTTCCTACAAATATGCACACTCACACACAATTGCACACACATACACACACTTGCTAGGACTCAGAGGGTAACCCATGCCTATATACCCATTTGTAAAACAGTGTTTTGCTGGTACTGCAAGTTCCAGGTAGCCCATAGGGTGAAGAGTGTAACAAGGTACATTTGATGTTAATTACAGCAGCAGCCGTTTCTAAGTATAGCAATGGGGGTGAAATGGGTGAGAAGGCACTCAGAGTATTTTCAACTACATGTTTACAAACACACAGACACTGTTATTCTCAGTAATGCACACTGACACATTTGTCAGTACTGAGGTCCATAGGTGCAGGTGTTCCTAGGTGTTAACCAGGCTAATGTCCATGGAGAGATTAGAAGAGTAGGGCATGTGGTACAATGGTATCATGCCACCTGACATTTGTCAGCAGGCCATCTATCAACCAATGCCACCTGAGTGATCCCCAGGGTGACAGATAAATTCAACATCCAATCATCTGGTTTTCTCTTGCAGTGGGCCAGTGAGGTACTCCAGTTGACATGTATGCAACATATATTACATAACATGGCCAGTGTCTGGGTTAGAGACCTGTACCGAAGCATGTTCTGTTGACTGTGGTAGTCTGGTTGAGGTATCCATGGCATGTGGTGCATACAGGGTGGGGATTCCTAGCTGTGGCATTCATAACACAGCTGGGCAGACATGTCAGTGTCAGTCAATCAGAGATTGCCTGTAAGCAGCCAAGATGGATACCTGACATGTACACATCTGTACAGAGGACAGAGAGAAATTAGCTAGCGAGCAGGTTATGCATTAGGATGAATGTTTTGACAGATAGACGTCTGACACTGATAGGTATGCATTACTACATGATAGCAGCCCTCAATGACATGACCTAAACATATAGTAGTCTACAGTTAATGTCCACATATCATATCAATATCCAATAGGAAATACTTTATAACATACAGCTCACACACCAAGAACACGATAGTCAGTACTCAGAGTCCAGCTTTACATGCAGGGATGTATGATTCCAGTACTACAATCTGCAATCTACTCTTACTTGGAAAAGCACTGTTAAAAGTAGTAACATAATGATACAATACATGCAAGTGTGACTGCATATAACCTGGGATACTACCCATGTATGAAACACATACAAAAAGAAAAGATTGTGGTACTTGCCATGTATACTCAGGTGTCCCATACAGTATACTCACACCCCTTGCTACTGTCATGACAGCACATGGAAGCATGTTATGTACAATTGAATTAAATACACTTATTAAAGATGTCATTACCCTGCTATTTTATCAGACTTTAATGTGACCACTGGTTACCAGGGCTCAGCTATGCTTAGCAGGTGTAAGCATTGCTTAAATGTAAATGCTAAGCAGATTTGCTCAGTGGTAAGCGAAGACTACACAATGTAAGCACCTCCATTTAACCATATATTAGCACCACATAGCTTCGCGCAAACCCATGCAAACCCATGTAAAGCTGCTCAAAACTGCCTTAATCACTCTGTATCCAGCAGTCCTTGTTCTGCCTAGCAAAAAAATAAACCGCCCTTGCTGGTCTTGAACCCAGGACTCTGTAAACTATAGTCACAGCACTTAACCAGTGAACCATCTGAGCTGTACAAAGGTCTGGTGTTTGTTCAAATATATTATTCAGTACACGTACTGAATAGTAGTGAACAACTGCTTTGACTACAACAATTGTTTACTACTTGTTAATGAAAATAGTGTTGAATCAGTCATCTTTTTATATCTAAATTTACAAATATCAGATAAATATGGTGGGCTACATCTGAGAAGGTATATACAACATTTATGTTTATACATAAGGATATGGATATACATATATATATATATATATATATATATATATATATATATATATATATATATATATATATGCATATATATATATATATATATATATATATATATATATATATATATACATACATATGTAGATATATGTATACATGTATATAAACAATTATACATTTATATATATATTTATGTATATATATATATATATATATATATATATATATATATATATATATATATATATATATATATATATATATATATATATATATATATATATATATATATATATATATATATCTATATACACATATATATATATATATATGTATGTATATATAACATACGCCCATAACATGTAGTGGAGTCATACCTCAGCACCGTATCTCTCAACCAGTTAGTGCAAGGGGAAAGTAATTTAAGTATTGCAGGTATAAATGTAGAATGTTGCTACAGTAACAGGGGTTGTGTCAACAAACATATTGTGTAGGAAGGCTGTTCTGATACTGACATGTACGCCATCATTTACTGACAGATATCATAAACTCATCATAGTGAAGTACCACACAAATCACAGTAATGATCCTGTGGAATACAGCAGAAATATGACCAATAAACGTGAACAGTCTGAAACAATCTGATCAGTCCAGAGGTATACACCGAATTCCTTAGTGCAAGACGTGCGGATCATGCCTGACAAAGGGGATGTTTACAGCCATAAAAATGGGGATATAACACAAATACTGGAGTAGATAAACTCACACAGTTGATGCATTCACACTCTGCTGTTTATCCTAACAAATATTAACTTGAGGAGCAGGGGTTCCAAGCTCACATACTTCCTACTAGTTAGTGGCATACATCTTCACAGCATCCCAGTGCTTTTTCAGAAATACACAACACGTATGGTGGCCAGACAACAGTACATCTGAAAAATATCTGGACATACTATCATACTAGGTAAATACACTGAGCTGCTAGGCATGTCACCAAGCACTGTGTAAACTACAGGCAGACTGCCACAACATTGACCCAAGTCTCTTATGGGGAAATACACATGTAATTGCAAATATAGCAGGCACTGAAGGCATGTAACAGCATGGAGTAACAGACACCAGTGTGAAAGTGCATACCCAAAACCAATCTCCACACAGTCACATTATGGTAAGCCTACTTAATAGTACAGTATATGGACTGTGTGAACAAAACCATCCTCATAATGGCCACTCACACACTAACCCTACATATACTGCCCCAATTCACAGTGTAGTCTGATGAATGACTGTGGTATGGGACATGTCTCAGTCTGGACCTACATACATATATGCTGATAGGGTACCAGAAACTGGAGCAGCATGCAACGTCAGATAGAACAGTACCAAGAACCCTGACATCTACCACAGTCTGTACACAGGCCAAGTAACATATTTGCAATACACAGCTATGCAATACTGATACTCTGTCAACAATCACCATAAGTACACAGACCTCACTACTGTACCATCTACAACAGAATGTCCAGGTTTTGTCCTCAAATATAAGGCCTGCTGTACATAACATGTCTGGCCGTCTGATATATCACTGGCTTGTTATCAGGAATGATGTCAGTAAATAATGATATACTGTACATCTGCACCTCTTATTGCATGACATATGGACAAAGGATGACAGACTTTGGGACACAGGCACAAACACAGGGCCAATATTGACATATTGCTGTGATAAATGCAGAAAATTGCTGGTGTAACAGGGTTTGTTGTAACATATCTCTTCTGAGGGATATGAAGTCAGTAACACACATGGATGTCACCATTTACTGACTGCAATCATCGGAGTATGCCACTGCATTTATAAAGACAGGAAATGTGTGAGTAACACACAACATCTAAGACTCCAAACTCTGCCCAGTCTGCAGATAGCCCTACAGGTGAGAGTTTCCTCAACCACATAACACTATCATGCCAGACTTTAAATCATGCAGAACAGCCATAGCCACACAAACCCTGTTAAACCAACATTACTGCAAATGTAGAACAGCAATACTTACACTCTGTCCCCATGTCTGGAACATCCCCCTCCTGTTTGTTGGCCTGTCCCCACAGTGTATGTTGTAAGAGGCATTTCCAACTACCCTCTGTGATGCTGTTTGTCAGAAATCCACATGAAATCCTGCTCACAGTGAAGGAAAAGGGCCAACACCCACATGAAGTGCTTAGATATAGGAGTATGTTTCCATGCAATTGGCTATAGGAATAATACCACAGCTGTTCTACATGCAATTAGCAAGTGGAAGACTTCAATTCGTGCACAGGCTATCAGCTGATCATGAGCATTACCTACAAAAGTCAAGCTGCTGCCTATGCAAAACAGATGTAGTTTTCCACATCTGCCAGAGAGGGAGAGAGTGAGAGAGACAGAGAGAAAGTAAGAAAGGAAGGGAGAAAGAGCCAAGTGTGGTTGTGTATGATCAGTGGGTGGAGAGTGGTATCTGGGTATTATAATGGTTTCCTATATTGTTTACTAATCCATACTATCACATAGTAATTGCACATGGCAGTACACATTTATGGCTGTGGATTGTCTACAACAACCTCTACAGTGTTTGAAAACTATTGGCCTTGTAATGTGGAACTTGGGACATATAGGTTCTCAATATAATAATGTAGCAAAACCCACACTGCAATGGATCCTGTCATTACACAATCACCCCAACAAAATACTGATAACACACGCACACACTTACCAGTACTGAGTTTCAAGCCCCTACCGGGCTATGTAGTGCCATTATAGTGTTACACAGTTATTGCATATGCCATGGAGCTTACATGTTATAAAGCTCTCCAAAGGTATCTTTTAAGGTGAGTGACATCAGGAGCAGTGCTAAAGGAGGGGTAAGGGAAGTGTAGTAAGTGTGAATGTCCAAACAATCAGGTGTCAACAAAGACACACACACTCTCTCACACAAAAACACACATTATCACAGTTAACAGGACAAGGATTAGAACTCCTACCTAACTAGTTTGCTACACTACAGCATTACACAGTTATTGCAAGCACCACAGAGCTTACAGGACTGAGATGTGGCCAAAGCATTATTTCAAGGTGACTGACATCAGCAGGCATGCTATAGTAGGGCAAATGGAGTTGTAGTGAGTGTGAATGGCCTCAAACTCATTCATCTCCACACACACACACACACACACACACACACACACACACACACACACACACACACACACACACACACACACACACACACACACACACACTTGCCAGTACTGAGATCCATAGGTTCATTGCTTCACAGGTGTGTCGTACGTGAATGGGCCTGAAGGCTCATCAAGGTTAGACCAAGGGAATACCTTGGCATCAGGCCACATGACAATAGTCCCCAGTGTGGCTCAGGAGTGTAGTCCCTGGAGTGGTCCACAGGGGTGGGTATTGTATTCACCATCCACTCATCTGGGTTGCTATTGTGGGTGGCCAGTGATGTGCACTGCTTCCTATGTGTCTGATCTATATTCCCTAACATGGACAGTGTCTGGGTTGTGCATATGTCCCACATGCATGTTCTTTGACATGTGGAAGTGTACTTGAGGTCTCTGGGGCATGTTGTGTGGACAGATTGTTATCTTCTGATGTAGCATTCCTGACCTCATTTGGTGAGACCTGGCTATGTAACTGAGGTCATGATTGCACCTACATTGACAGCATGATACAGGTATTCAGTGGAGTTAGTGGTGTCTGCCCATACAGGACATGTGTATAAGGCATGGTATTCCCTTTGTGGTGTACGTTTGCAGACTCTACAGTTGTTGCAGGTGTCCAGTGGGAAACATGGCAAAAGGCCACTGTACACATTTATTTGGCTACTGAGGGGATGGAACAGGGTACCATGTCCTTTTACTTGCTGGATAACACACACTCAGTCAGGAGATGTAACACATCAAAGTACGTTATGATGTCAGTGGCACTGTTGTGGTTAACAGGCATGCAGTCCACTGCAATCACACTGTGGTCACTATCTGTGAGGCAATATGCAGGGAACTACCAAGAGACAGAGAGAAAGGAAGGGAGAAAGAGCCAAGTGTGTTTGTGCATGAGATGTGGGTGGAGAGTGTTCTCTGAGTAATAGAAGGGTTGCCTATATTGTTCACTAATCCATACTATCACATGTAGGGCTATGGATTGTCTACACCAACCTCTCTGGCGTTTGACATCTGTTGGCCTTTTAAGGTGGACATTGTGACATATAGTAGGTGTTCAACATAATAATTTAGCAAAACCCACCCCACAATGGATCCTGTTATTACCCAATCACAGTAACCCCGACACATGATACTGATGACAGACACACAGAGTTTCACAGTTGCCATGTCTAGGATTAGAACTCATAACTAATTAGTTTTATACACTACAGTATTACACACGTATCATAAGTGCCACACAGATTATAGGGCTGAGACTTAGCCAGAGGGTTATTTCAAGGTGACTGACATCAGTAGGTGTACTAACATGGGCAATGGGAAGTGCAGTGTGTGTGAATGGGCCATAAACCATTCCTCTGGAAACATACACACACACACTCAGTCACACACAATTTTACATTTTGACAGGACTGGGTATACAAATGTTAGATGAATACTGATGTTTACTATCATGTTACACAGTTATCTCAAGCACCATAGACACTATAGGGCTGAAGGCTAGCAAAAGGAATGTCTACAGTGATTGACATCAGCACATCATGTGATATTGGCCAATTGGATGTGTTGTGGGTGGACAGGCCTCATGATGGAAATCTCTCTGTCACTGTCTGTCTTTCTCTTCCCCACATCTGTGTGTGTGTACGTTTGACATATTATAGTGTGTTGGCCTTGGATATGTGTGAGTATTCCTATCCAATGTGTGTGCAAATCATGAATGGTGTACAATGTGGTATGTGTGCACAGACATCTGTGACTGACAGATATGTATAGTTCACTGTGTTGTCAGACATGGGCCTCATTTGTCTAAGTGTAGCAGCATGCCCAGTATGACCTTCTGTATTGAGTGTGTGAATCCATTCCAGGTAGGTTGTACTCCAGCCCAGGGTTTGGTGTTTTACATTTAGAGCTAGCAACCTGTTTCTGTAGGATATCTGTAGATAGGTTGACAATATGGAGTCACAATGGACCACAGATAGTGGGTACTGTAACTATTGTGTCTGTGCTGCTTGTATTACATGGTTGGTGTTAGCAGTGATATTCACACATATGTACTGTTTTACACTATGATGTATTATGTCATCAACTACTGACAGATATACTTATTTGCTCACATTTATTTCCTGGGAAATACAAGATGAATGAAGCTGTGTCTAGTACTGTGGTCTGCAGCCTATATATTCTTGCACACTTATGCCATTCTGGAGGGGTAGCTGCAGACACTTGCTGATGGGTCTGTGTAAATGGTCCAGCACCTTGGTACTATGGTGGCTGAAGATCCCCTTCTTGTACATATATCGATGTAACAGAATGGCCATATCCTGCTGTGGCCATATCTCTCAGCTGTACAGATTCACCCAGGTTACCCAGTTGCAGGGCTCATATATCTGGTCAGTTCCCCTTCACATTGTGGTTTATGAGCAGGTTTGCAGCCACCCATTACTGGGTTTGCAGGCAGTGTTAGTATGGGCATACATCAGAGTTTCTGACTTCACACACTCCATGACATCCATGCTTCTACACCCCCCACTCTGTTATTCTATCCTCTTCCTAAAATTATGTGAGCGATATCTGAGAAGTATCCCTATAGTTGTCCCTTCATCCCAGCAGTATTTAGGGGTTGGTCCACAGTTTATGCAGTAGGACATGGTAGGCATGCTACTGGGATTTGTCAACATGGTATTGCATTTGTGTTCTGTTGACTGTGTTATGTTGTTAGTTGGGACCCTATGAGATAACATACATTGGCACTACGGGTGAGGCACAGGCCTTTGACAGAGGACTGTAGACCATTTGGTAGTGATGCAGGCCATCTGTAGCAGGCCAGTCATTCTGCCACTCCTACATTCCCATGCTGCCAGCCACTGGATTCTCCTGGGGTGACAGGGTAAGTGTGTGAGGTGTTAATGGCAATAGTTCCTGTCCATACTAATCCATTTGGTCTGGATGCTGGGAGGGTGCTGCTTACAGCTAGAGACACACCTGCATGGGACACCTCTTCAGCATGCTACATTCTGTGGGTATTCCCATACAGAAGTGGGGGGTCATACTGTACTCATTCCCAACAGCAAGGATATGACCTGTGATAAACCTGTGGCTGATGGTGGTGTGAGCTGAGTGCATGTGTAATATGGAAGCTTCTTGCAGCTGACTCACAGATATACATGGGACATTTCCCTTATGCTGCCTTGTGTAGGGACATATGCAGTCTCTCATTACTTCATAACTGTGCCTTTTATGGTCTGCCACTGATTGGCCAGACATCAGTATTCCATACTACACAGAAAACTAATGTGCTGCTAACTTGTATGTACAATTCCAAAGGTGTGAGCAGTTGATTTTATGTACTCTGCCTAGGGTACTTCCACATGTGTACTGTGTATATGTATGGGCCCACCTTCATGGCATGTCCATCTTTCAGACGGTGACAGATATTGACATCTGGACAGTGAGTATGGATGACTGTTGACATTGGTATTGCTGAGAAGCATTGTGGTTGGAACTGCAGTTGTCATAACATGGCTGTGTCATCAACAGTACTGGCCATAGGCCATTGAGACACAACCCTCCATGCCTACATGCTGACCACTTCCAGACAATATTGAACACACAACAACCTAACACATGGGCCCCTGCATATTGTACACATGCAACAATTTATCCTGTAGATTGGGCCAGCTCAGGCAATCTGTGCTCCACAGTTATTAAACCCACATGTACATGTTACCGCATTTCTACATAGGATTGGGGGGGCACACCTGATGACTTTAAGCATTTGCTATGACTGTACTTTTATTTTAGGTACTCTGCTGGCTTCCATTTAATTTTGTATTCTGACCTATCATGCAGACTGGAAGCATATCAGTAGAGTACAGATCTTAGGTTTTATTGGCCTATATTTCATTTTCAGACTTCTTACCCTTCAGAAATAACATACAACTACCAGACCTGTTGTAGTTTGTCTGTGTAGGTCTGGAGGGGGGCTGTTAACCACTGCCATCAATTGGAGGCCTTAGCCCAGCCTTTCATTAAGGTCATCTACACCTGTCTTGCTGGCTGAGGCTGGTGGTGGGTATGTGTGCCTCACTGACATGCATGTGTGTGTCCTATGGGCACACATTTGGTCCACCACCTGTACTGCAGTGGGATTTGTCACCTTATCTACTACTGCCTACTTTGTTGACACCAGTATTTGTTAGGGATTTCATGCTGCCCATATAGGTGTCCATTATCTGCTGCCATCCCATTCAGCCACCCGATTCCCTGGCATGCTCACGTCCATACCATAGATGCAACTATCAGAACATACTACTCCATTCAGCAATTGATAGGAAGAGTGACTTACCTTGTGGCTATGCCAGTATTGAGGACGGTGCTGGAGGGCTGACTATGTCAGATGCACATAGTGCACTCCCTGTACATGGTAAAGCACAGGTACTGTCATGTTTGGCATCCCATTTATTGTATGTGCGAGTCAGAGAGAGGTGTCATTCCCTGGGTCCCTACCATGTCAGTGTATGTGCTATGCTTTGCCTCTTTGCCAAAGCCTGAGCATACTGGGTACACCTTCTTCTGCCTACATGGGCAGGCTCAGGTTGTTCCTCCTCCGAGTCCCTCTGTACCTGTGATGACCTTGGCAATGGTGGGGGGCTGTGTGGCCTTGCCCCGTGCTGCAGCTTTTTCCGCAGGATCATATTGTGTAGCATGGCACATACTGTAAACATTTATGTACATGTAGCTGGAGAGTACTGCAAGGGTCCACCAGCTATGTCCAGGCAGTGGAATCATGACTGGACCATCCCAAACACATGCTCTGTTATGATTCTGGTTTGTGCCTCATTATGGAGTTCTTGTTTGGGTGTGTGTGCATTTCTGATGGTTGTCATCAGCCACGGCTCCAATGTGTAACCAGCATCCCCTACTAGGTAGCCATATGGGATGTCCCCCACTGGCAAATGACTGGTACAGCTGTGTCATATGCCAGATGTGGGAGTTGTGACAACTTTCAGGGCTGCCAGCGCACACATTCATGATACCCAGAGACTCCCCGGACTCTGAAATAGACTGCCCATACATGTCAAGCAGAGCGCCTCTTTAGCCCTCTTCAAAAGGAACCTTGATGATTGGATGGGAGAAAGGAAATTCACCCCGGGAATCACGTCAGTTGCCCTGCTAGACAGGGGTCCAGGGAAGTAAACTGTGTGGGAAGAAATAGCCAGGGAATTGTTATGGCTAGGCTTGTATAGGCCCTAGGGCCAATAGCCTGGTACCAACCTATGAACCTATGAACCTATGCCCCGGGCATTGCACACGACCTGGCAGTTGATGGAGGGAAAGGCCTTGCAGTGTATGTAGACCCTACCCTGCTCACCAGGTGGTGCTTTGATGTGAATGTGCCTGCAGTCTATAGCATCCACTACCTCAGGGTATTCTGCTATTTGGTGGAAGACACGCATATTTCTGGTCAACACCGCACATGTGTTGAGGAAATATATTTGCTCAACAGCATATGCTGACATGGCATCCAGGAACTGGTGGAGTACCCTGGATGCTGATGCCTATGAGATCCCCATGATATCCCCAGTTGCCCTTTGGAAGGTACCTGTGGCTAGCATTCTTAAGCCTACACATACCTTGGTATCCACTGAGATGGATTCCCCTCTGTTGGTTCTGTGTGTGAGGCATGGCCAGCACAGCTCAACAATTTTCTGTAGAATGTCCCTGTCCACCCTATAGAATTCCAATATCTCCAGCTCATGTAGCAACTAGTAGGTTATCCTGGGTCTGTACCCCCTTCTCCTTCTCCTCACTGTGGGTTCATCATCAGCATTCACATCCTCAACATCCTCAGCCTCTTGCACATATTGATGTATGAGAGCAACAGCAGTCCCTAACATTTTGTTAGTTTTGTCAGGTAAAATTTCCAAGTCTGTGTACACTGGTGGTGTAGAGGTTGTGGGAAAAACCAGACTGGAAGGTGTTTGCATAGTTTATAGTAGTGTGCTAGGCTGTTCCACGTGTAATTGGCTGATTCTGATACATTTCACCTGCCAGCTATGCTAGTTCTCCTTGATTGCCTTCCTACTGCTGTTTTCCCTTCCCATTGCCTTCCCGTTTAAGTCCCAAGGCACGGCACTCATACCCAGGGCTCAGATGTGAACAGAGCTGCTATTTCCATTTTTTTTTTTTTTAAACCTGGTGCGCAGTGTGCACACCATTTTAGGCAATGTAAACACTGCTAGGTAGCCTCAGACACACCCCCTTCCTTAGCTGTGCTTAGCTAAGGGCAAACACGGGCCACAGAGCCCCAGTAAACTTACAGCATACATGACACTCCCCCTTATGAGGTCATCTACCTCTTATACAATGGTGTTGCTGTACCTACATGGTTGGGTGCAAGCTAACACTGAGAGGAAATCTGTGATTCAGTATCCATCCCCTCATTTGCATAAAACAGACTGCTAATTCATAGTTACCACACTCACACTCAGCCTTCCCCCTTAGCAATCACTATTCCCTGGTATTGTTGTCTTATGCATGCCATTGACTATTATGGCAAAATGCTGATTTGGGTTTAAAAGCTTATTTCCACCTTTTTTCTTATTTTTGGGCCAATCTGGTTTGCGCACCGCTGCCCTATGCTTAAACGACTGAAATCGGCCAAAAAAAAAGTTATTTTTTATAATTTTACAACTATTTCTCATGCCAATGGCCATATATTTGGCCATTGGCATGCCTACTACATTGAATACATGCTTTCTTTGGAGCTGTCTTGCCTCCATTTTGTAATTTGCAGAAATGTATTCAGTTAGTAACCGAATACATTTCTGGAGGTTACACTATTCCTGCACAGATGCCTGCCTGCTTCCTGGATCACTAATTCACCTCATTTGCATGGTTTTCACCAGCAAATGAGGTAATTAGCATATAGCAGTGGTGTCCATGCAGGAAGAATGTAGGAGCGCTCGTGCACGTCCCGGGACCTCGTTCCTGGATCGCATATTGCATGCAGCAGCTCTTGCACTATTCCTGCACTCTGTGCAGAGCGTGCTGAATCTGGGGGATGGTCTTTTCCAGTTGTCAGCATTTTGCTGTTTGCAAATAACAAATCACTCCTGTCCATGTCTAAAACACGTACCTCAGCTTTGGTTTCTCTATACTTCCACCAAGTCACTAACAATTGTAACTTTAGCCCACTGCAGATAAAACAGACAGACTAGATACATACCTTCAAGTTGCTATTCAAACAATATCTAAGTAAAAATTGGATCTGCTACTGCTCATTTCATGACTAGAACAATTTATTTGGCCATACTTGCTACCTTTTCTCCAAATACTTATTTTTCCTACCTTCACCCTTTTTTCTCTATCAGGCCAGAAAAATATTCACTTAACCTCAAGGAGTAACTTTGTTTAGATAAATGTTATCAATCACAGGCTCTAAGTTGACAAGACTCAATTCATTCTTCTCTCTAATTAGATCATCCACTATCTCACTGTCCCACCATCACAGTTTCATCAGCCTCTCTCCTCATATATCTAAAATTGATATTCATTATAACAGTCCAAGTAGCTCCAACCTTTCCTAACTATTTTACTTCTCAATCTTATATGTAACAATGTTTTTATAGTTGCTCTACTACCAACATATCATGCTATATTTCAGTGGTGGATCCAGAACAGCCATGGATGGGGAAGTTACTGCTGTCTAAAAACAGATGTCAGCAGTTATCAAGTACTAGACAGTCTCACATCTTTGTTTGTCATCCCCTCATTTCTTTTCATTTCTTGTAAATTTAGTAATATTTATATATATACATACTGAATTGAAGAAAACTGATTAAATTTTTTTATATTATTAATGCATATATTAAATGCATAACACCACTAAGACACTTAGACTGCCCACACCATCTGGATGACATCATCTTGTATTTCTTCATCTTGTCTTAGTCTTCAGCTTTTTCTTAAATTCTTTCAGCAAACTAACTGGCCAATGCTTCACTGAAATAAACTGATTAAGCCAGGGGGTTCAGACTAGCTACTAGGCACCCAGAAGCTATGGGGTTCTAAATTTTCTAATGTGCATTTTAGAGATGTTTTTTAATCTTTTGATCCAATGAAGGCCTGAATAAAAATCTTGACTAAGGAAAGAAATAAGTTGTGTAGAATGTTTAATGTTAAAATAATATTTCCAATAAAATAAAATGACAAATGTTTACGATATGCAAGTCATATCTAGAAATAGTGTTTGTCTTCCTAACCTCCCTAAAATAGTCACCTACTATGAATCACTTTGGTGTTAGATCAGGATGAAAGTGAAAGAACAAATGGCTACACTCATACATTTTACACTGCTACTGTTATTCATATAAACAGTATGCCTTCTAATCCCTACCAGCAAAGGATCACTATCTCTATACGTCTATGTTTCCCCTATATGGTACACTGCCTCTAGATAAGCTATAGTAACTTTCTGTACAAGCCTCTAAGTTCTGTGTTCTGTCAGTGAGAAAAATCATGGGAAAAAAATGGTCGGCTTTCTCCAAACTTAGGTCTGTTGCTCATATGTTACACACATTGAAGCTTTATTCAGGATTATAGTTTGGCTCACAACCAGACCAGGATCATGGTCAAATGAGGTCCTAGGCAGGGTAATATTTTGGATACTCCCCCAGAGCAGTTCCTTAGTTTGGAACCTCCCCCAGAGCAGTCCTTTCTGCAGCAACCCCATACCACCCTCCAGCAGCCCCCTTCCCAGCCATTCCAGTGTTCCATCATTTGGCTATTTTTCCAGTTACCATAAACACTGTTCAAATGTGTCAGTGTGCATACTGTTTTCTTACTTACTTCTACAATGATTACAAATACTGAAATAAAATAGCACAAACACTGATAGCCACTTGGTAAACAAACACTTTATTTTTCACACAGCATTTATACATTAACAAACACACACACACACACACACACACACACACACACACACACACACACACACACACACACACACACACACACACACACTGACACATTTGCTATACTCTACCCCCTATATGGGAGACTTTACCCCCCACACCCTTTACTTGTATATACCAACACAACAAATGTGCACATTGGCAAACAGGAAACCATTCAAAGATGTATAATCACTGCTACTGTACCAGGAACAAATGCCTGCTAACAAAGAATAAATGGGAACAAATACAATTTCATTCACATGCACATCTTTTACTACTGATCACTCAGATACTGCCTTAACTCAGTTATCAGTACACACCAGCTAATAATCTATTCAATCAATATAGTACTTAATTACTATAGAAATTAGTAAGTTGAAATTATGACCATTTGCAGTAACAAATTTTCTTCTCTGTCAGCTTTTTGTCAGTATGCATGTAACCCTTTAGTAGAACACTCACAACATTGCACTTCTATTGATCGGCCTGAAAAGATTGAAAGTCCAAAGACTGGAAACTAATACAAATAAAAAACATATTTTTTGCATAGAGGCAAGCCGTGCCAGATACCCTCCACACCTGCTGCTACTTATATAGCACAACTACAAAATCACAGAAAAGTAGGGGAAGGGCAAATTCCCAGTTTCTGCTACACTGTAACCTCCCACTAAGTAATGCTGGCATTCTGCGATCATATGACTGTTCAATGATGTGTACAGATATTACAGATGTTCACTATTGCAAACATTTGACCAAAGGTGCACACACACACGCACACACACACACACACACACACACACACACACACACACACACACACACACACACACACACACACACACACACACACACACACACACACACACACACACACACACACACACACACACACACACTCAAGAAGTACATAAATTAATAATTCAATAAAAAGAGGAACCAGTGACTGACTGTGATAACAGCAACAAACATTGGATTTCAAAGGTGAACACAGAGTCAGTGAAAATTACATACCTCTCAACTGTCCAAATTTTCTCAAAATGTCCAGATTTCTGCCTCATAGTTTTGGTCTGATTCTCATAAAATTGTGGTTTTCTAGCAAATTATTTGCAAATCATTGAGGAGTCATATCAAAATATAATGACAGACATTTGAGTTTCAGGCTTCAAACCCTTCAGTAAATCAATGTTTATTTAACACCTGTTATTTATCAACGTTCTAAGTTTGTAATAGCAATATTTAAAAAAATGTCCCTATATTTGGCCTTTTGTCCCCCCATTATTTATGGCTTTGTCCAGATTTCTTGAGGTTGAGAGGTATGATGAGAAGCAAACTATTTATAATCATCCTTTTCAACATTTCACCATTAGAATGAAAAGTTCTTTAATTAGTTTATAGACAAAGTTCTAATACTTATCACCATCAAAGTCTAATAGCATTGTGATAAAAATATCCCACTGATATCTGAAGCTATACCCACTTGTGTCTTTCGGCTTTTCCCAGATTGGGTTCGGCACAGCGGAACTCTGGTCCGCTAATGATTGGCAGTAGATTTTTACGTGACGAGTTGCTGGCCCTGACGCACAACCTTCAACGAAGGTACGCCCATTCACGCATGTCTCCACACAGAAGACGCTCTAGTAATGGTTAAACAAATTGATTAAACTAGTTAACTTTTGTTTTCCTTACTTGTACTCTTCACAAACCTGTATAAATTTAGACCTTGCACTTAAACTCGAATTAGATGGATTGAATATTATGTACCATGTTTTTTTCTTTGCAAATTCACTCAGCACTGAAACAAGACAACAGGCTTACAGTTCCCATGCATCTTTCTATACCATCATGTATAAAGACAATAATGGCTCTCCATCCTTTTACGTAATCCATCCTTTTCCTTTGCTTTAGCAACATGGCACAGTGCAGGTCTCTCTGCTCTCTCAGACACACACACACGCACACACATGCACATGTACACACACATGCACACAAACCACAATGGCTAGTTTTGTGTGCGATTGCGGAATGTGTTTATATCCCCGTTAGTGTGTGTACATATGTGTGCTGCAGATATGGTCCTCCTTAAAGGAGAAGACATTGTAGTATTAAGAAATACTTATTAAAAAAAATGTATTGAAGCCTCCTGGCCAGAGTGGCCCCCATAGCAACTTTTGGTGGTATGGTAATATTCCGGCTTTTGTCATAACCCCGCTGCTGGTACTGCTAATGAAGGAGCTTTAGCTCCCCAGCAAAGCCACAAGTGTATTTCATTATCAACCACCTTCCCCCATTCAAATATTTTCCTAGTTAAACTGCCTGTTCTTTTCATTTCATTGTTTTAATTGCTACAAATTGCAGGTAATATTACAGTATCTTTTTTCAATGTTATATCTCACTTTACTATATACAAGCCTGTGTCAATTTCTAATGAATGTTCAACACTCTATATACCTATGCATGATATGTACATACTCTGTTCCTAAATGATGTTTATGTAAGCGACTGTAAATTTTTTTTTCTCTTATGTATGTACAATTACCTATACTTTGTATTCCTTCTGATATCGTGTAACTGTATTTTATGCATATGTCAAAACTGTTGTTAAATGTGGAGCTTTTCTGCCAGAGCTTACACTGAAAAAAGGTTTTAACCTGGTCAGACTTTCATGGTAAGAAAAACTAAATAAATAAATAAATAAATATTAGTCCTCTTTTGGGACTCAACCTCAAGACCTCCAGCATACCATACTGATTTCCCTGCTGCTAGACAAACAAGTACATTATGTTAATATAAATTCAAAAGCCCCTCCCACTCTTATTTGTTTCTACTCATGATCATTGGAAGATCGTATTATGAAGGTTCTTTGCTAAACTTAATTAAACGTCAGCTCCCCCATTATATATTCCCAATCACTAGACATCTTCACAGTCACTAGACGTACTCTAAAATACTGGAGCTTTAACCATGTTTCCTGCTTACTTTTAAAATCTCTGATTAGTCCCAGAACATAGTACTATCCTGCACAACATCTGTAAAACAATATAGTTGAATACACACAATTTCTATATTATGGAACATTATTACAAAACTTAATACCTTAGTGACCCCAGAGTTTGTTCCGGCCAGGGCTGTCTTTGAGTTTGCTGCCCCTCTCCCTCACAAAAATCATAGTCAAATGGACCACCCCCGATACACAGCACCTCCTGCAATTATTCCAGTATCCCATTATTTGGCTATTTCTCCCCATTCACCATAAACACTGCAATGTGCATACTGCTTTATTCTTTACTTCTACAATGATTATTTAGAGTTCATTTAAAACTTTTATTTTACATTTTATAGCACAAACACTAATAGACATCTGTTAAACAAAGCAATACAGTCACAATGAAAACAGACTTAGCATTAAAGCTTCTCTGCCCTTGAAACTCACATCCATCGAAAGAGTATTGAAACCCACATTCAAAGAAAATGCATCTGGCCATTTGCAGATAAAGTTTACCTTTGGGCTGTCTTCCAATCATAAGTTCTTTGCACACATATTTAGGACCATGCAAATATACATGTGTTCTTTGATACACCTTCCTGACTGTACTAAATTATATTCCTTGTATAACATAGCACACTTTTTAGAGTGTGTTTTAAATTTATTGTTTTGAACATTTTTCCAGTAAGCAATGAAACAAAACGTATGAACAAATAATGACAAAACTGCCCAATTCAGAACATTCCCATCATAAAAGTCTATTCCAACTTTTGTCATTATACTCTACAAATATCAGTTAATATGCACAATCTCTGCAGAGCTAAAAGTCAGCTAAATAATTCCACATTAAAGAGATCTGTAACTAATGAAGAGTTTGCTGCTAGTAAACAACTTTATATTTCATTGTTTCATCTACAAATAAAGTGCATGTCACCCTTGAAGAATAAATTGCCTATGTTACATTAAAAATGATAAGCTAGTAATATTGCAATAGGGAATGGATAGCAAACTGATAACAGGTTCATAGTTACTAGGTATCTCCTTCAAAGGAAGACATTTTCAGGACTACTGCAGCATCTACCCCATTTAAAGTACAATACAGTACAGTTTCAGTAGCCTTCTGCATCAAAAGCAAGTGTCTTCCTGTTGTGCTACTAATAACACAAGCAGCTTTGGTATAAGCAGAACTAAACTTCTCTTCCCCTGAAGCTCTCAGCTCCTTGTAAAATCCATTTGACACAACTATATATCTCAGCTTTTCAGCACAAGAAATCTGGAAAAAGACTAAATTTATTGGGAGGGGGGGACAAAGGCCCAAAACCAGGGACACATATTAAACATTGCTCGTATAATCTTAAAAAGTTGCTAGAATAAAATGTTTTATGCTATCATGTTTTTTCTGAAAGATAGAAGGCAGAAACTTAAATGGCTATCATTAGTTAGTAAATTCAGTTCTCAATTATTTGCAAAAACCACAAAATAGGAACAGATCAAAAGTAGAAGCTAAACATCTGGACATGCTGGAGGGATAGATTCCCTTCACAAAGACTTCCTTTGCTATGGAACAAGGTCCCAATCTACATAAGACAGAGCCCCTCACTATCACTCTTCAAGAGGAACCTTGACGAGTGGATGGATAACAGAAAGTTCACACCATGGATAATACCAACAGCTCTCTAGTAGATCGGGGCCAAGGGTACTAGCTGCTAGATCAAGGGCCTAGGGAACTAACCAAAGGGGCAGTGAATACCGCACAATGTGGCTGGGCTAATATATGCCTTTGGGCAGATAGCCCAGTACCTACCAATGAACCTATGAACCTATGACAGTTGAGAGCCCTGGATTCAACTCCTTGAATCACAAGGTTTGGTATGGGTAGAGAATTCAGGTTGTTGTTCCTTGTACCTATAGGTACAGGGTTTGAGCCTGAGTAACACACACAAAGGTGCAAAAGGAAGCTGCATTAAACCAATACTCATACAGAAGGAAGCAATATTAAAATAGTTATTAAAATGTTATCAGACCTTATAAATTTCTTTCCCAATGTTACCTTTCCCATTGAAAAAACTTCCCCAGCCATAAAACACTGCCAGTTCTTTAACCTTTAAAAGGGACATTGGTGAAGTTAAGTTTTAACACAGGACAATGCTAGCATGCTTCTTAAAGGCCATTGGGCCATAAGCCTTTTACCAACTTTTCCATAACATTACTGCTTGCCCTGTGAATTGCTTGATATCTAAGTTAAAGTTTTACAGGGGTACTTAGTCACTTCATGCTGAATAATGTGCAAATTGCTGAATTATATCTGATTCACTGCAGATTTACAATGCAACTTACTAAGTATCCCAGCAAGCAATGAGCACAAAGCAGTGAACAAAATTTTGGAGAGAATGACAGTTTACCACGAGATGTACACACACTCTTACACATGGCATGAACACTTAAAGACAGTTTGAAGGCTCACCAATTCAACTGTAACATGTCTTTTGGCTGTGAAAGGAAATGGAGCACTTTCTGAAAAACATGAGGGAACACAGATTCTATACAGAAGCCACCCAGCTGATAATAAGGCAAACTGTTTTCCTGCAGTGCATTATATACCGTAACTAATGAACTAGCAGCATTAACATTAAAATACCTACTATCTGATTTTGAGAAAATTCATAATAATATGTTAATACAACTGCCATTTAAAACATTTAATCATTGTGCAGCATCTTTATGTTTAAAGCTACAACTTTTCTTAAGTAAGAGCATTCAGGTACACTGTATAACCTCCCTCCACCCCTCCCAAAAAATGTCATGCTATCATAAAGTACAGCAGGTAAGCTCCCCACAAATAAAAGCAATCTGTGCAAGCAGATTACTTTGGAATGTTTGGACCAAAAACTTTTCAAAGTCAAATAAATAACAAACACACACAATGTATTTTTCTCATAACCTTCATCAAGCAACTTTACCCAATACTGTATAAATGGAGGCAATACAATTTGATTACAGTACACTGCTGTGCAGTTTATGCTTAGGCTATTCATCTATTCTTTAATTCATTCCCATTTGCTCACTTAGTCTAATTCAGGGTCAATATGGACCATTACTTGTTTTGGCACATAATGAGCATAAGGCAAAGAAACCAACAGATGTTGGTGCAAACAGGATCCAAACATGTATACACACACACACACACACACACACACACACACACACACACACACACACACACACACACACACACACACACACACACACACACACACACACACTCACACAACACACGTGCGTGCACAAACACACTTGTTGCACTTGAATTGAACAGTAGCAAAAAGGAAGTATGTACTGAACTTGAATGGATACACACACTTCCCTTACTTGAATGGCAATACACAAAGCAGCACATTCCCCTCGCGACACACAAAGCAAAATAATTCCCTTACCTGAATTGAATGGCAGCAGTAGCAGCAACATTTGAACGGCAACAATAAGAAGCAAGTACTTTCAAATTGAGCCAGTGGGTGTTCAGGAAGAGCAATACATCTGTGCAGCAATGCACAAACGTGACAGGACCATTCTTAAAGAAAAACACCCTTAAAACAGTTTTTTTTAATTAAACTATCAAAGTAAATGTCCCAAAAGTGCCGCCTGGGGCGGACGTTCCCTCTCGCCACTACCTAGCTATACCATTGAGTGACCCTATGACAAAAGTAAATTGGATTTTGTCTAGTATTCCACACTTCTCTAAATAATATTGTGGGTTAAAAGGATCTCACATTAGGTTAGGTATGCAAGGAAAATTACAAGATAGCTTTCAGAGACTTGATTGACAACAGGTATATCTGGCAGTTGAAGAGATGCCTCAACTCACAGAAAATATATTCCTTTTTCATATAAATATTTATGAGGTAGTACTTCTACAATATTGAGCATAAACTCTCAGGTATAGCCACACATCAGCATGTATGCATGCATGTAGATACACACACACACACACACACACACACACACACACACACACACACACACACACACACACACACGTATCATATGCAGAGGTTCTGAAGTCTGCTTTCACAAAAGCCTCCCCTATACATAAATAACCAAGAACTTCATTCAAGTAAGAATCTGTCTAGGCCTCTCACTGACCACAGAGAAATCAACCTTAATTGTCTCCATGCATCATTAGTGGAGAGAATCTGAGGAAAAATATCTGTCTAAATCTGAACAAAGTCAGACTTCAAAGCCCATAACTTAAGCTAGCTATCCCTAAAAAAATCTTAGTTATAGCTGACTCCATAAAGAGTAAAACAGGCACATACCTAACTGTGCTTTCTAAGGAGCATATGACAATGACATGCCTGTGTAAGGGATTAAATGTAAGGAAATCTCAACTAGGTAAAAAAATAAGGCTAATTACAGCATGATCGTTCTTCATGCTGAAGTGAATGATTTAAGAAAGTTGTCCTTCTCAGATATGTAGCGTGATATTGTGTGATCATTAGACATCCTCACTGGTATGGAATAAACATATCAGGTTAGTGAAATGCTCCTTTCAGCTCATATGACACCTAAATATCATGACAAAGATTTGGCATTCGGTCAGTGGCTAAGGACATGGTGGTACAGGCAGAGGAGTCAGTGCCTGTCATCCTAGAATCAGATGTGCAGTCAGCCAAAGGGCTTTGTATCAGAGGGGTTTTAACTCTCTCCTTGAGAAGTATGAGTACTTATCAGGTAGTTTTCCATCCCCACAGAATTTTTATGCCTCTTCAAATTTCAGGACCAAAGGAGATGAGAAATATGCAAGAAAACAATCAGAGATGTTGGTGGCTTTACTAAAAGCCAGAAGTCACAACAGTGAAACAAGTGATTTAGGCCAGCACTTTTGGTGTAGAGGGATAAAGCCCCAACTACAACCTGTGTTTGACTGGTGAGAGGATCCTGTTGGTTTTGGCATGGGGAAGCAGAGGAATGATTCATAGGTTCATAGGTTCATAGGTTCATAGATCGATACCGATCTATGAACCTATGAACCTATGAACCTATGAACCTTGACTGGTGAGAGGATCCTGTTGGTTTTGGCATGGGGAAGCAGAGGAATGATAATTTACTTTGATGCCAGAAGCTGTTTTCAAAATGTACTTTGCACAGTTCTTATTTTTTAATGATGTTGTGCAGCCATCTATTTCTTCTGGGTCTTCTACTGTATCATATCTATGGTCAATACCAAAACAGTTCTGAAGTTGAATATTTTGAAAAATGTGTTGAATATCTCATTTTCTATAATTTTGCATTGACCTTAGATATATTGATTATTTCTTATATGATAAAGTCTCAGATCTCTCTATCTCTCGCAAGAATTATTTTGTTTTCACATTCTACTCAGCCACCAATATGTTGACTGCATTTCTTAATTTCTGGCTCATGATTACTGCAATACAATACCATTCCTTCTAACATTACAGGAAAACCTCTTTGAAAACTGGAAGCCTGGGAATCAATGCTTAATGCTTTAAGATATAGTTCATTGCAAGGGACAAGCTGAAAAGCAGAAAAAATACAGTACATTACTGGTGATAAAGTCATCAAAGTATTTATCACTTTTATTGTATATTAAATTAGAAAAATAAAAATATTTACATTAAATCACAAAACATGGCTACTGTCATGCATTTCTTATGTATGTTGCAATACCTGGACAAGTTAATTCACAACTTGTTAGATAAATCAATATAATTTAGGAAGCTATTAGAACATGATGTAGAATGATTTTGGTCAACAGAATAAAATAAAATAAAAAGCCAGCTCCATGGCACAGATGGATAAAACCTTGACTGTGCCACAGTAGATCTCAATTAGATCAATGGTGCCTGTAGGACCTAGACAGGGATGATGAAGATGAGTGGCTATTGCTATCTCAGCTATCTCAGAGGGAGAGAGGTGGCTGTTGTTCATTACAAGGGTGACACCTAGAGAGAGCACCAGCTATAATTTAGTGACATTTGAGCCAGCTGAGCATATGCTGTCTTGTTGCTTAGCACCAGTAAAGACAAGAGGTATTCAACATTTGGAGAAACATTCCCTTTTTGGAGAAAGAAATAGTGGGCTTGATGGAACTGCCAAAGGGAGGGCATAGGCTGACTCCCAGGACCAGCAACCTGGCATGGTCTCTACCATATGACTCCAGCTGGCAAGCAGAAGGCTAATTGGGATTCCCAAGTTGGAGCAAATGGGCTGTAGGGTTTTAATTCAATGCCCAATTCCCATATCCATGGAATGAATGAGAAGACTTTGTGACAATAGTGGATTCATAAGGATAAAAAATTGTTGAGATGTTGAAATATTTGGTTACTACAGCACTGATTTTATGTCTTATGATGTGATGCAACCTGCTACTCTTCAGGTATATGCCAGTCAGCAAGGTCTTGGTTCAGTGCTATTACACAAAAGTATACCAACAGAATACAGGTTTAGATCATTGACTGATGTGTGTTATGCACATATAAAAGAGATGCTTGCAGTAGTCATTGATTTCCAAAAGCCCCATGATTATATCTACAGTAAGAGGATTATAGGTGCATCAGACCACAAACCACTCTAAAGCATCTTTAAAACTCATCACACAAAGTGCATTCATGCCTTCAAAGAATGTTTCTCTCTTTGCAAAATTATGAGGTGCAACTCAGTATAACCTTGGTAAGTTAATGGATATAGCTATCACCCCATATATAGCATATATACATGACTACCAGGAGGAGAGGCATAAGAAAGATCTGGAAGTTTAATGGATAGTTTCTCCATTGCCAATGTCTATTGAAAAGTAATAAAAGTTAAAAGCTTGTGCCAGAGATGACAAAGAGCTTCACTTGCTGTGTGACATAGTCATGATATGACGAAAAAATAACATAAATTAACTTTATTCTATCATCAGACATTTAGTTCTGTCCTGTCATAACCTGTTGTAAATTCAAGGGCTATTATTAAAAGGTTAAAGAATTACCATCGCTACTTAGCTACATCTGAGTATACTAGATAGAGTACATCAGCCACCCTTACACTTGAGAAAATACAGAGAGAAATTATGATATCAAGCATTGACCTATCATGTCTATATAAACAGGATAAATACAGAATAAATAATGCAAAACCATCAAGTTAGTTGCATGCTCAGGAATCAAAGTCAGAAAACTAAACTGATTTCTAATAGTCTGTCTCTACCTTGACTAAAAGTGGGAACTGACTTCTTTCTTTACAATTTTTACATCTCTGTGTAGGTTATTCCTCAAAAAATATCCTTCGATAGTACTACTAAAAGACACAACGGGTTGGATTTAATAAACGCTACATGATTTGGTCATGTCATGGCGCACACATGATAGTACACTGATTTGTATTCAGTAAATGGGTCTACATGAAGTTTAGAGCCGCAAAATCTAGGTAAGCATCATAGAATTTTAATTAGTGCATAAGCAGCTGAATAACCAATCCAACATGGCAGAGCTATTCAGCAAGCTATAAAGAAATTGCCTGTGTTCCATGTAGCTATCTGCCCTGTACTCCAAAACGTTTTTGAATATAGCCACAGAAAGAATGTCAGAGGCTGCTGTTGCTCTTATTCATGTGTATTTGCATCAGACTCAACTCTTTGCTACTGATGATGATGATGATGATGATGATGATGATGATGATGCTAGACCTCTGGCAAGGAGGATGAGGAGAGTATTTATGTAACTTTAAATGGTCTACATAAAGTGGAAATAGTGGAATGCTACAGGGTAGATAGACACACACTCCAGGAACTTTGCAACCTTCGTTGTCCTCACCTGAGAACAAGAGGAAGCCGAGGGGAACCCATACTGGTGGAGACAAAGGTATTGTATAGCACTTAGAATTTTAGCTATAGGAACCTTTCAGAGACCCACAGGGGACATTCTGGGGATGTCCCAGGCATCAGCATCCAGGATTCTACACCAATTCCTGAATACTATGCTACAGCATGCCAGTGACTATATGTATTCTCCCTATACCCCTAAGGACTAAGCTAGAACTATACAGGAGTTCTACCCCATAGCACACTTCTCTGAAGTCTTGGGTGTCATAGACTACACCCACATTGAGATCAAATCACCACCTGGTGAGGAGGGAAGGGTTCATATCAACAGAAAGGGTTCCACTCCCTTAGGTGCCAGGTCATGTGTAATGCTAGGGGAATCATCCTGAATGTGTGCACGGGCAATCCCGGCAGTTACTATGACTCCTACATCAGGTACACCTCACAGCTCTACCAGAGGTTTTCCAAGGGTGATGTCCCACAAGACCATTTACTGTGGGAAGCAGGGGATGCATTGGAACCATGGCTGTTGATACACATAAAAAATGCACACCCGTCCTACTGAAGAACATACTCAAACAAGAAACATCATGGAGCATGTGTTTCCGCTGCTGAAGTCATGGTTTCAGTGCCTAAATACATTGGGAGGGCCTTGTAGTACAATCCCAGTACTTGTGCCAAAATTATTACAGTCTGTACTATCCTACACAATATCATACTCCAAAAACAACTGTAGCAGGAACCCCAAGGGGTAGGAGCATACATTCCACCACTACTGGCAGGGTCACCACATTCACATGCAGGTGAAGAATCAGAGGGTGAACCTCCAGCTGCTTTGGGTGTAAGAAGACATAGGTGTGCACAATATGCCCTCATCCTGGTCAAGTGGCAAAGGATAGTGCACATGCTGACCAGGTACATCTTTCATCCTATGCACATACATAGAGTATAATTGATGTCAGGCAATGCTCACAACTGTTAATTCCTGCTGTAATAGCTGTGTACTGATAGCATCGGGCAGACTCAGCCTTGAATGTCAACAGTTGTAAATTAAGGATTGTCAATGTAAGTGTGGTGGTAATAGTAAAATAAATATGTAAGAACATGAATGAATGGCAGATACCTGCATAACTGGCACTTGTAAATGTACCCAAGTAGAATGCATCTGAGTTGTCCTGCAATGCCATCAATATCTAACATTACTGACATTGGTAATACATACTCATGCAGTTTACCAAATCACCTGCCCCATGCAACTAAAATAACAAATATAGAAAATGCAGTCCAAAAAGTTCACTTATCCCTACATTCTCACAAGTGAAGCAATAAGAATGGCTGAAAACAGTCTCCTCACCTTCAAGTCCCTTTGCTACACAGTTACCTTTTAGTGTAGTTTCACTCCTGTGAGCACTCTGAAGATGCAAATGAAGGGTGAACTCATTAGAGTTGCTGAACACCAAACTTTTGACTTCATGTAGCATATGTAAATGTAGTGTAGCCTCTGCACCATTGTTAGGTGCTAATGGCTTCCAACAGTGAATGGTTACTCTGACTAAAGAAAAACACAATAATGCACAGACGACTTTCCCTGAAGTGGGTGTGTCAGTGAGGATACAGTTACAAAGTGTGAAGCTAACTGCAGTGTGCTTTTTAACAAAACCAAACATCCCACATATATATTTCCTTGTCATAATAGCACAGTTTCCTGCCTTTGATAAAAACTGTTGTTCACTGTCAAGTGTTTGTATCATACCTTGAAAGAAAAATGAGAGTATCCACTAGATACTGCATGTGTGATAGTAAATCAGAGGCAAAGGAAGGATTCACAGAATAGAAAAAGAAGGCAGAGTTACAGTTTTGCAAACATATTCATAAATATTGTGTGATCACTCATTCTACTAAATGTTATCATAGGATCATAGGAGGTTACTCGGCTATTGGTATTGAGGCTCTTATAAGCCTAGCCAAGAGTTTAGACCATGTTTAGACAAGTCAGCACCCAATGCCCCTGTCCAGTAGGGACATGGGTGGAATCCCAGGAGTGTATTTTCTGTTTCCCATCCAGTTATCCAGGTAGCGCTTAAAAAGGGGTAAATAGGTACTCTGCTTGACATGGAAAGGGAATCTAATCCACAGATGGGGGAGTATCTGGAACACAAGTCTATCCCGCCAACAAGTCCTGTTGATGTCACAGACCAGGTTGAGGCTGCACATGCAGTTTACTCAAGTGGAGCTTGACTTGCGGATATGCAGCAGTTCCATCAAGGCGGGTCAGTGATCACCTTATATACCAGACAAAGGTCACTTCTGAGAAGTGTCTATGAAACTGAGTAGAGGGATAGGGCTTTTAGCCTATCTGTATATGGTAGATGTCTGAGGCCTTCGATTCTCCTGGTGAGGAACCTCTGTGGTGTCTCCAGCTGCTGCATGTGCTTTGCAAGGTACATGCCAAAAGGGATGTTGTACTAAATAATGGGCCTTATAAGGGAAGAATATAGGGATGTTATGACCTCTTTGTCCCTGGATAAGATATTCTTACCTATGAGGTGGGCCATGCAGAAGGCTTTCATACAATGTAAGCAACATGGTGGTCAAAGGTTAGGTTGCTATAAACCTGGGTGCCCAAATCTATCACAACTGATTGCGTACTTAGTACATTGTTAATGTGATAATTTGTGGGGATGACACTCTCACCAAAGGGGATGATGATGCATTTTTTGGTATTCAGCTTGAGGCCATGTTTCTGGCACCAGTCATTTGTCTGAGTGAGATCCTCTTGGAGGATGTCCACATCACTAGGGGAATTGATGACAGCACCCAGCTTGCAGTCATCTGCAAACCTGGTCAGCCATAGCCCACTAGTTTTGGCCTGCACCTCAGAAAAGTATATCCCAAATAACAGAGGCCTCAAAACTGAACCCTGGGGTATGCTGTTTGTTACAGGTCTACTGCTTGAGGTGACTTCCCCTATTTTGACTAGGTGGGCTCTATCAGTGAGCTAGTTTGCTACCCATCTGGTAACATGCAGATTGATGCCTAGTTCAGAGAATTTATCTATTATGCCCCTTGACAAAGCCAAACTGTGTGGGATTGAGTGTTTGGAGGTTGCCAATGTCCTTGTTAATGAGATGCATGATAATCTGTTCCATGATTTTGCAGATCAGGCTAGTTAGGCTGGTGGGTTTATAATTTCTGGATCAGTGGACACTCCACCTTTGTGCAAAGGGATGACAGTGGCTGTCCTCCACTCAGCTGGAATGATGCCAGTACTCAGGCTTCGGTTGAATAGGGCGCCTAATGGTGCTGCAAATTCCTGCCTGCGTTCACGTAGGATGCAGCCTGGGATGTTATCGGGTCCCATGGAAGCTGTATGTTTTCCCTTTGAGAGAGCAGTGATGACCTGTTCCCTACATATAAGAGGATGGGGGCAGGTACTGGGAATGTCCTTATTTACTGATGGGGGGACAGAGGGGTAAAGTTTTTGCTAAATTTGTATTTGTATATGTGGTGTCCTTGACTGCAAGTTCTGAACAGATCTGGGCGCTTCCTTTGAGGTTGCGGACATATTTGAAGAAGGCTTTATGATTGTCTCTAGTAGATGTGGCCAATTTGGACTCAAAGTTTGCTTTGGAGGATTTCACTAGTGCTCTTATTTACATATACAATCAACTGAAAATGTTTTTTTTTGTTGTAACTTGCCTGGAATCACAACATTCTGATTTCATACCTTTCTGCCAACAAACCAAATGTATTTCAGCACAGGGAAGTGGGCCAACAGCTAAAGCTCGGCCTGCCAACCCTCCATCAGCTGCAACACGAACACCTGGCACCACTGGGATGCAACCTGGCAGTACTGTCTCAACAACCTCTGCTCTACCTGGTCCATCCTCCGCAGGTAGCAGTGCCCCAGCTGATAGTGCAGTGGTACCCTCTAAGATTACTGGTGGAGATGGTGACTAGATTCTCACTGTTCCCATGCTTGACAGGCCATGCTTGCCTCCCATGTCCCCTACCTATCCACAATCATGGTGTCCTCCACACGTTTTGTGTCCCTCACCATCCCTGTTTGTCTACACCTGCTTTTTCACCTACCCTAAATGAAACACAAAAAACATGCACAAAGTCCAAACAAAAGCTGGCTCAGATGGATCCATGGTAAAACTAAAGTTATTGAACATTAATAAACACAAAATACAAAAACACAAAATAGAAAAGATTAGCACTTTCATTCACTTCTCATGAACTTCATCAGATAATCCTATACATGTTTGCCCTGTTTAAATACACTCAAAAGCAACTCCATTGGTCAAGCCATACACATCCATTTCCTTAAAGCAGCACATTCCTTTTATTGAATATTCACCATACAAAAATATCTAAATTATATAAATATAGCATATAGGTTCAGAAGTTCATAGGTTGGTACTAGGTTATCGGCCCTAGGGCCTATGCAGGCCTAGCCATAACAATTCCCTGGATATTTCTTCCCACAATATTTACTTCTCTGGACCCCTGTCTAGCAGGGTGACTGACATGATCCCCGGGGTGAATTTCCTATCTCCCATCCAATCATCAAGGTTCCTTTTGAAGAGAGCCAATGAGGCGCTCTGCTTGACATGTATGGGCAGTCTATTCCAGAGTATGGGGAGTCTCTTGGTCAGGAACCTATCCCTCCAGCATGTTTTGTTCATTGTGATGACAAGGTTTAAATCCCTGGAGCGTGTGGCTCTGAGGGATTGGGATTTCTTTAACTGGAGCATGTCCAACAGCTCAGGGTTTGACATGGCCATGTATGTTAAGCAGTGATCGCCTCTGAGTAGACAGAAATTATGAAATACATAACACCAATATAGGAACATACAACTCACATCTGATAATAACATGCCTAAAACTTAAAATAGCCAATAAAAAGGGCAATAGAAATATTTAAGCCTACAGCAACTGATATCCCCAGACAGTCTCCCATCCAAACACTTACCAGCCCCAGCCCTCCTTAGCATCAAAGATGAAATGAGAATAAGTACAGCCAGATTAGTCCTGTTACAAGTCACATAAAATAGATAAACATGTACATCTAACCCATATACTTCTTAAGGTCATGGTTTATAAATAACAAATATAAATAAGTAATATACTGCACTGGTCAAACACTACCATCTGTATTAGGATTAATTTCACCCAGTATAATTGGGTACCCTTATAAGAGCTTTAAAATAGCTGGCTTTGGAGTGTCCTGGTGGCACTATCTACCTTATAGCCTGGACAGAGGGACATAGCTAGTAAATCTGTGCCAGCCTTTCCAAGGTGTGTGTGTGTGTGTGTGTGTGTGTGTGTGTGTGTGTGTGTGTGTGTGTGTGTGTGTGTGTGTGTGTGTGTGTGTGAAAATCAAATCTCAAAGAGTGTGTGTGTCAGCTACTTGGAGCAGAGACACAAAGCTCTGGTTTCACAGAGAGGGTGGTGGAGGACTTGGCCCTGCGAAACTCATCAGAGGCTTCAACTCCATAGCTGTGCTAGTGGGGAGCCTTATTGGGTGCATGGAGAGAGAGGGGGGGGTGAAACCCAGACCCCAGAATGTGTGTTTCCTGTGTGCTTTTAAGGGAAATTGTGCTTGGTGCAGAGAGCTGCATCTGGAAATACTGTGTGTATCTATGTTTGTTCCAAGTGGACATCCCTCACTGGTGTCAGTGGTGAGGATTGAAGCTCCTTGATTACTGGCCCAGAGCAGGGACGTCACACTGTATTTAATTCTTGTGGGGGGTCTGGATTATGGCTTATGTGACATGCAAACCTCTCAAATGGTCATGATTGCCCTTGATTTCAAATCCAGGTTTAACACTGTCCCTCTTTACCCCTTCAAAAAGTGGTCACTTTTGGGGAAGGGGTGGGGAATTCCCTTTATACAATATTGACAGTCATTACAGTTGTACACATCTGTTCCTGCAGAACATGTATAATAAGTTACAATCATATTTCTGTAGCATATTAATGATCATAATATTTTAAATGTGTCCATAATTGTGACTTTCTTTCTACATTTGTTCAGAAGTATGTTACTATGTGTCCTTGATTGGCTGAGAGCTATGGTGACATGTCAGTCATTTTGCAGATCTTAAGACTATGCACATATCCTCTAACGTATATACATCCTTCTTAAGTGTCTTCTCTAGTGAGCATGTCAGTGATGTTTATATCTACCTTTCCTTGTAGTTGCCCTTGCCATTTACCCTCCCAAACAATAATGTTACTGTGCACTGCACTCAGCACACTTTTCTTCACTGTTATTACTGCTGTTATTGCAGTATTTGCACCCCTGGTAGTCATCGTGGTTGTCTGAGTGATATTGCAGAGCAGGTTTGCTCATATGCAAACTTGAATGCTTCTTTCTGTGCTTGTGTTGCTCTGCACCGTTTCTTGGCCAGCAGCTGCTGCTGGCCATGAAACCTTAAATGCGATGACCAGCATGAATATGTGATTAGTGTTGCTGCTCATTGTGCTAACATAAAAACTTTGTGTAGGCTTTGCACAAAGCCTATATGGAGTTTATTGAATCCCCAGGAATGGGTTATGTTGCCATCGCTGTACTAAAGCACATCTTTGCAAGGCAAAAAATTCATAACGAAGTATTATCAGACAATGGTGCTAACTTTGTTATCCAGGAATGTTGTAACTTTAAGAAGCAACAGAAATTTAAGCATATTACACTGAGTCCTAATATTGTCTCAGTAAGTGGAACACACTCTACAGAAACTGAAAAAAAATCTTACAAAATGTGAAGTATGTGATTCTTCTGATTGCTACTTTTCATTCCAGCAAACTGGAATGCACTGTTACAGTCTACAGGCTTATCTCTAGCTCAGCTATTAATGGATTGTCATCTCAAACTGAAGTCCCTACCAGATAATAAAAAAAAAAATGTCATAGACTTAGCAAGAGATAATGCAAGCAAAATCTCTACAGTGGATAATCTTTCTGTTTTGACAAAATGAGAACGAGTAATGATAAGTCAAGATTTGCTGTTAAGTAAAACTCAAAATGCAAGGCACAACAACTGCTTCTTCAAATCTGCTATCATCTTACTCTGCAAATGCCTGTTACATAGGTTATCGCAGGAATAAAAAGCATTTGTCTCACCTACCGCATTCCGGAGCTTAACAGGATACCTATTTGCAAAAGAAAGAAATCTTGCCTAAATTAGAAAATGAGAAAATCACTTGTGTCTTCTTAGATACTCAGCTCAACTTCCAGAGTTTTAGCCAGAATCCATGAGCTGTTCTAATGTTTTGCTGAATAAGATTCATCATATATCTGATTCTAAAGCTGTTTACAGTGATGAATGGTGTTGTGTCTTTCGGCTTTTCCCGGTTAGGGGTCGCCACAGCGGAACTCCGGTCCGCTAATGATTGGCAGTAGATTTTTACGTGCCAAGTTGCCAGCTCTGATGCACAATCTTCAACGAAGGTACGCCCATTCACGCATGTCTCCACACAGAAGACGCTCTAGCTGAGAATCGAACAGGACAATGTCTTACTGTGAGGCGACAACGCTACCGCAGCACCACCACCGCAGATTTACAGTGATGAATGTAAGAAGATTAAAGTCAGTTCATGACACCCAAATGTTTGCAAATACATAAGGTTTGGAAAATCGATGAGTCATTCAGATATCATGACTGTGCATATCTTAAAATGTTACTTTAATATCAGTTTCATATTTCTCATGGTGAGTCAATTTTCTGTGCACATTGCATGACTTACATTGCATAGTGATAGACTATAACATGTTTATGTCATTGTATGTAACTTGTAAATATATTTTGAAAGCATGGAGAAAGGTACATCATATACTACAATATATGAAAAAGTTCATGTTTTTTTATGCAGGCTAATATTAATGAATTTGGTAAAGTCATGTTATCCTGTATTCAGAGCCATTCTTCACTAAAGCTTCTTTGCAAAGCAACTCATGCCTAGCACCTCTTATTCAAACATCTTTTTAGGACATTTTTTTCTCCTCTGCTTTCTAGCCATAAGGTATCTGCTTTTCCCATGAGGATGCTGAGAAATATATTAGCATAAAAATAACTGAACACCTCCACTGTATAGAAAGACAATCCTCACTAACAACAGAGTTCCCTACAATGCAGGCAAACTTGATAACTCAAGTAAACCTGTCCCACTCCCACAAAGTCATGCTGGCAACCTTTCACCAATGAGATTTCACACAGCACCAGATCCCCTCATTACCATAGTATGAAAAATGCTGTCATACCTAATAACTGTGATATCTTTTTGAATCATAGTTACCCTTGTCAGGGGAACACAGTGCAGCAAGAGATTGTTGTTTTTCTTTTGGCTTTTCCCGATTAGGGGTCGCCACAGCGGAACTCCGGTCCACTAATGATTGGCAGTCGATTTTTATGGTGCCAGCCCGCCCAACCTTCAATGAAGGCACGCCCATCCACGCATGTCTTTCGAACGCCACTTGACCACGGGGAGGACATGCAGACTCCACACAGAAGGTGCTCCAGCAGAGAATCGAATGGGAGAGCTTCTTGCTGTGAGACGAAAATGCTACCGCTGCACCACCGCTATGTATGTAAAAAGTCATATAGTTTTGTACATAGATGCCCTCTACTGTACTGTGATGCACTGTTATGCAACAAAGTCATCATCTGTTGGACTGCAGAGGGGTGGAAATGAATTGGGGAATGAGGAACTTTGTAAACCACTGTGGATATTGTGTTCCTGTGCACAGTTCATAAAGAACGGGAGATATTCATATATAGGTTCATAGGTTGGTACTGGGCTATCTGCCTGAAGGCATATATTAGCCCAGCCATGTTGTGCGGTATTCACCGCTCCTTATATATCTGCATTAAGTCTCATAATTCATGTCAAAGAGTCATAACCTTGCATGACAGCTTACAATGCATTGTACAGTGAATGTTTGTACACATCTACAGCACAATGTCTGTGAATACAAGGCACAGGCTCTTTCTGTCATATAGTAATCTGAAATATGCAAAATATGATCCATTACATTAGTAGATACTACCACCTCCACTGTTATCCCTGTAATTCCTCTTGAGATTATTAAAATGTATTTTAAAATATAAACAATAAATGTAAAAACATATTTGGCATCCCTCATACTCTCAGTGTAGAATTTTACCTCCATTCACGTACATGTCTTTAGTCATTGTCTGTTCT
>NC_056740.1:34884804-34894804 GCF_019279795.1 Protopterus annectens
GTTACACTGTTAGGGGAAAGGGAATTTAGTATACTGATGTGCAGGGTTGGGATTAGGGGTATGGATAGGGTTAGTACACAAAACTAAGGGTAAGGTGAGGGGGGCTACAACCCTTGCTGGGTAACTTGAACTTTTCCCGTATGTTCCTGTACTATGGGTGTCACTACTTTCAGCCTGTCGCCACGTTGGTGTATTGTTCTAAGACACTTTTAAATAGGATTTTTTCTTCTTACTAAGGTTCTCTAGAATAGTTAATAGGACCAAGGGTGCCTCACATTATAATTCAGTGAGTCTAAACCCTTTTCAGGTGTGTGGCATTTCTCTAATGACAAACAGGATGTACAGTATCAAATGGCCTTTTTCTCCATCCTTCTCCTATCACAGACTTTAGTGTTCAGTTATAATGATCTACCAGTCCATCAGTCTGGTTACGGTACACTATATTGTTTTGTTGTTGCTTGACCATAAAGAAATGGAACAGTTGGCACATTATTCTGGACATAAAGTGAGTTCCCTTATCAATGAGTATTTCCTTTGGTATCACTACCACTGAGATTCATAGGGATAGCATCTTGTCTATGAACTGGCTTTCCATAAGGGATGGTTTCTGGGTACATAAAATGCAAAATAACCAAATTATATAAGGGATGATTTCCGGATACATATAGTCCAAAATAGCAAAAATATATTGATGTCTACTGAGCAACATTCAAGTGACACCTATATGACAGGCATTGGAATCAAAAGATTTTTAAAACCTGGATGAGGGACTGTATGCTAGTACTCAGGGCATTAAGCACATATGTTCTTAATGTCTTTCATAACGCTGGACGAGTAAAGCCCTACTAGTATTCATGCTTGGCCATTCTTAGGTGACCACGTACCACACGGCTATGTGCTAATCTCATCACTCAGTTTCTAAAAGGCATTAGCTTCTTACTTACTCTCTCTGTGCAACAAATCATTTTATAACTTGAAGTATGGATAAATAGTAAGAATCAGTATTCTTTAATCTTAGTAACTATTTCTGCCTTATTTAATTTTTTTGTTCCTTTGACTCAACCAGAATGTAACTATTGCTCTGTTCAATGTTATTTTGCCCCTTAGAATCCACCAACTCCTATTTTTCCTGCCTTCTCTATGTGACCCACCTTCTGTCTCGGATTGACTGAATACCGCTGTCTGTCTGTCTTTCTTTCTTTTTCTTTCTTTCTCTCTTTCCTTCTTAGCTTGGTCTTCCTTTGCAAAGTATGTATCTTCAGTTGTACTTTTCTCTTATGTACAGATACCTGTAGCCTACAGTATTTCATTATTTGAGGTTTCTATCTTAGACTCACAGAAGTGGATTTAGCTCTCTCTGTCTCAACAGGTACTGTTTCTCTCTTTATCCTGATGAAATCAGTGTTATTGTTAACTTTTCTCCCTCTCAGCACCCACCTACTGCTAATGATTCTCAGCTTCTGGGTCTTTCTCTTTCAGGTTTACTTTCAGGCTATAATTCAGCTGCACTAGTACATTTTCCATACTCTTAAAATAATTTTCCTCAGAATACAGTTAGTGAATGTGCCTTTCTCTTAAGCTTTGCTAGTCATTTTAATCCAATGCTTTGAAATATTTTAAGTCTGCAATGGTACTTCTACTCACTGCTTTGGAACACTTCCAAGCTGAAATGTTTTAGTGTGTGGCTTCCTTCCTTCCTTTTGCTAGTTCTGTTAGAAGTGTATTCTAACACAGCTATTTAATTGGTGCAGTTTCTTCTTTGTATTCTAAGCCACATTTTAGTACAATAAAGGCTTTCTAACAGGATGACTTGAATTTTGTTGAATACATACACTGTACTGAAAGTAGATGGTGCTTTGTCCTCTTTTTTGTGTTATGTAGAGGCACATCTGTAGGCGTATTCACCTGCTAGTTCCCACCCAACGCTGATAGGGTGGTCCAGCAAAAAAGGGACTGTAATAACACTCATTTGTGAACCACTTAGGCCCACAGCCCTTTTCTGCGGTGAACTGCAAGCAATGTCTGGTTAAGTAACTGCAAGCAATGTCTGGTTAAGTACCTTGCTCAAGGGTACACAGTAGGCAAATAAGGGCTGATGGAATCAAACCCTATACCTCAGGAACTACAGCTCATAGTTTTAACCCTCTGCACTGACTGCAAGACACTTCCTTTCCAATGCCTCGATAACTATTGAAAATGGGGAAAGTCATTCCCCATTATCATGCCATATGTTACATTTGAATGACAGCAACTGTTTGGCCTGCCTTTCGAATCGAATTTTACTTCTATCTGAGCAATAAATTACTGTTTCTTATCATCTATAATGCATGCTGCTTCCTATGCCTTGCTAGTAATAGCTTTCTTCTTACATATATATCACTACTTTGCAAGTATTACCATACTGGAGTCTAACATTCCTTGCAGTTCTCTGCCATCAGTTAAAACATTGCACCTAATTACCTTTGCAATTGCACAGCAGCAGAATGCAGTGTTGCTTATTCACAAAGATAATTTTTTTCACATTGTAAAGACATAACACCACTATAAGCATGCTTTCCAGAAGCAGTAGTGTTGCTAAGGTGGAGTGAGAAGGGCAACTGCCCCGAGCACTAAGTGTTGGGGAGGGTGAAATCTGCCAACCCCGCTTTCCCTTTAATGCAATACCAGCTTTCAACTATAGGCCTATCAGTCTCACTAAGCTTATTGACATACAGATAAGCTTCACGAGATTGGACCTCATAAACAGGGGCATAGGTAGTCTTCAAAACCTGGACCTGAATTGATTTGGGTTTGCAAAAGGCAGATCCTGCCTCTTGAACCTGGTGATTTTTTGAATAAGTCACTACGAACTTATAAAGCCCTATTTTACGTACTCGACAGCACACTGGATCACCAACAAACTTGGTCTGTTAGTGCTGCAGTTGGATTCTCAAACAAAAGAGTGATTATCAGAAGAGTCCTTCAGGGATCAGTCCTGAAACTACTCAAGTTTGGTATCTACTTCTTCAATGCTAAAGCAGACACCAAAGGCTTGTGGCTGACAAAGTTTGCAGATGATTGCAAACTATCACAAATACCAGAGATGATCTACATATTCTCCAGGAGACCTAACTCATGTTAACAAGTTATGCTTGGACCACAGCCTCAAATTAAATACCAGAAAAGGAGCATTGCATCCTTTGGCAAACCGAGGTACTACTTTTCCTATTGCACAGGAGACACCCCCCTAAGAATTAACTCAGGCATTATGGACTTCAGCACTTTCATTGACAATGAATTATCTTTTGACCACATTGTGACCACTGTTGTTAGAAATCCCTTTATATAGCCAGAATAATCACCAGGGGAATATCTTCCAAATCCAAGGACGTAATCATCCTTCTCTACTCCACCCTTACTAGACCAATAATAGACTATAGTGGTTCTTTTGGTTTGTACTTGTCTAGGCATATGACCCAACAAGAGCAGCTGTAGTGTTTCCTTACCAACAATTAAAGGTACGCCTTCCTTGAGATATCCTGACTGCCTTAAAGCACTCTCAGTTTTTTCTATTTCCCACAGATTATTCTGAGGAGATCTCTGTCTTGCCTACAGAGCCTTTAAAGATCCAGTCCTGTGTAACCTCATATACACCCACAACACCTGCTCAACAGACTAATACTTCCACTGCAGCATAAATAGGACTTGTTGATGTGATAGATATCTTCCTAAAAGAACACTTCTTTTACAGAATTGACTCCCTTTGATGTTAAACAGAGTAGCTCCATGACCTTTTAAAGCATAACCTATAATACTTATGATAAGCACAGATGTTCCTCACTAAAATAATACAGGGAGTAAGCAAAATGTCCTATGCAGATTGCCTTAAGACCCTATCCCTGTATTCTGTCTCCTACAGGCTTTTGAGGGGAGCTCTATCCCTGGCATGCAGGGCATTGTTAGACCCCACTCTGATGGGGTCAGACAATGTCAAACAGCACCAGACTTACCCATTCTAAATACTTAAATCTTGCCTATGACATACATAGGACCTGCTGTACAGATACGTATGTATCACAGAAACTACCCCATCTATGAAACAGGCTCCCCATCCATTTGAAGCAGAGTTCCTCCTTAACCCAATTTAAGTGCAATTTGGACAACTGGATGGGAAACGGGAAATTCATCCCTGGTTTGGCAACTATGTCTCTAATGAGCACAGGTAACCTCTAAATGGTCCATCTCCCAAACCCCTACTTACACTTCTCAAGAGTATCATAACTTGTCAGAGATTTGGGATGCATGGCTAGGCTTAAAAATGCCCTTGTGATTGTTAGCCTAGTAAACACCTATGAACCTATGAGAGCCTTGATATGAGTTACACAACTAAATCTCTACTATTGCTTTAATATAAATGGGATAGAAATGGGTATATAGGACAGTCAGAAAGGGGGAAGAGCAAGAAGAGGAACACATAGAAGGGCAGTAGGGAAAGGAAAAGTGATATGGGGGTGGGGAAGCAACAGTATATTTTATTGTAGGGACAAATTCATGTTTCCAATATAGCTGGGGGGGGGGTAAGGGCAGCAAAGATGGTATGCAGATGGCAGCAGGGAGAGACAAACAATTGCAAAAGACAGACAAAGATCAACAGGGGAACTGCTGACATAGATGGTGTGGGGAACAAAAGAAGAGATGCAGACAAAGGGAGGACAACTGATGATGGAGAGGGAAGTGAAACACAAGAACAGAAATCACCATGATGGCAGAAATGGAGGAGTGCAGGCTGACTTGCCAATCCACACTGTGCCAAACTCAGCCTTAGCTCAGTCACCTATGTGAACATCCTCAGGGATAAAGTCAGCCACTGGTAGCCCAGTAGTCATGGCCAGGCAGCTGTGCAACTCTGTAAGTCACACAAGGACAGTCTCCAAGCTGCCAATGCAGATGTTAAGCAGTTGGTCCAGCATGGCCATAACCAGACCTTCCACTTCCTGTCAGATGACATAACAGGGTCTAATGGTGGTATTAATTAATGGAAATCCTACATCCCACACTAGAGATTATAGGTTCATATGTTCATAGGTTGGTACTAGGCTATCAGCCCTAGGGCTTATACAAGCCTAGCCATAACAATTCCCTGACTATTTCTTCCCACACTATTTACCTCCCTGGACCCCTGTCTAGCAGGGTGACTGACATGATCTCTGGGATGAATTTCCTTTCTCCCATCCAATTGTCAAGGTTCCTTTTGAAGAGGACCAAAGAGGCACTCTGCTTGACATGTATGGGCAATCTATTCCAGAGTCTGGGGAGTCTCTGGGTCAGGAACCTATCCCTCCAGCATGTTTTGTTTATTGTGATGATAAGGTTTAGCTCCCTGGAGCGTGTGGCTCTGAGGGATTGGGATTTCTTTAAGTGTAGCATGTCCAACAGCTCTGGGTTTGACATGGCCTTGTATGTTAAGCAAAGATCGCCTCTGAGTAGACGATAGACCATTATACGGTACCAGACAACCCTCCTGATTTAACCCTCCTGGATGACATGTGTCACCTTGCAGAGAAACTGGCATGGAGACTGCTGGGCCTCAGCAAGTAATGCCAAGGCAGGGGCACAGTGTGGGGGCCACTGTCACACCAATATGAATGTAAATGGAGAGAAACAAAACAATGAAGGACAATTTAAAAAGACAGTGATAAAGACAGAGGATCACAAAAGCAGTTATCATTAATGTGTACAAAAGCAGTTGCCGTGAATTTGTGCTGCACTTGATAGCAGTACAGTTCCTGGAGAAATAAACTGCTGTTAACTATACAATGGCATACAAAACAAAATGCAGGCTAGGTAAACAGGTACTGCAGGAGTATTTGTGCCATATGAATCAGGAGTAAATGGCATTCATCCAATCCTTCCTGTATCTATGACATTTAAACAGTGCAGGAGATGCAATTTCCTGATCACAACAACCAAAGAAGATGGGTTGAGTAACCTCAACTGTGTGAAGTTTTACTTATTTTTTTCTCCTCTACATTTTCATTTTGTTTTCTCACTGTGTCCCTTCACTTTTTTCCTTATCCTGACATGAAGTCTTTCTTCTTGTTCTTTATGCTTGTTTTTTATTTTAAGTATCATAATTTTCCATTTTAATTTAGCTGTTTCTAATGGTACTGGGTTTTAATGTTTTTGCCTTTTTACCAATGTTAATGGTACATGTTTAATTTTCTTCTAAATCTTGTGCTACTCAACTTTCTGTTATTTATTTATTTATTTTTATTTATTTATTTGCAGTTTGTTTACCAGAATGGTCCATTGGGCCATGTGGAACCCGTTTTCAATGGCGACCTGGGGAGAAAAGCTCCAGAAAATACAAATATTGAAAATTACAAAAATTACAAAATTGCAAAGATTTCAAAACTTACAGATTAACAAATGAGTTAGAAAAATGCAGGTAACAATAGTTACAGTAAAATTGGTGTTTGAGGGGCAAATGCATGAAAATTCTTTCAAACAAATTAAGTTACTACTAGAGTATGATAATTATGTTAATGATAAAAACTGAAAATAGAAAATAGAAAATTGTTGCAGAAATTACGAGGCTATAGGAGGTTATTAGCAGATGTGTTTTGGTACAGAGATATTATTTTATCTTTTTCCCTGGGCTGAGACTGAAACTGGTCTTAGTGGATCAGTGTTTGACCCTGGTTAATAAATATAAACTGATAAATAAATATCTGTTCCAAAGTAGCTCACAATCAAATGGCATACAGCCTACCAGACAGTGCCCAGGACAACCCCATGGTGACCATCAACAAATTCAAACCCACAGCTGCCCAAGCACAATAAGCCTGGACCTCCAGTGGCATTAATATACCATGACATAAGACAGCCCCCATTAACCAATAATGTGTCTAATGTGTGCCCATTGTATGTCAGATGTAACAGGCACTAGCAAAGGTGTTTGAGTGGACATTGGAAGACTATGCCATTGTAGACTGAACAGGACACAATTTATGAAAGGCAGGTGTAAGGCCATGGACATTGCATTGAAAAAATAGAGAGAATCAGGTTTGATGTAGATGATGACACCTGGAATGGTAGTGGAGCACCCTCTGTCAGCTTGGACACTACCACCATTGTATAAGTAGAAATCTCTGACAGTAGGATTGATGGTAGAACAGATCAGCCTGCATGGTCAAGAATTGCTTTACATAACGTATATCAAAGCTGTATTTAATGGTTAAACTAGATAGCAGCGATACAAAAATGGACAATGAAGCAAGCCTGTAAGAAATATCCAGCTATGCCATCAATGATATATATGTACCCCTACACCTGGATAGTCTTGCCAGGTGCCTTTAGCAAAGCTACTTATTCTCCTCAACCTTACCAGGTGCTAAAAAACAGAAAAATAAAAGAAAGATGGCAGTGATTCACATGCTTTGCATTTTTCTGAGCACTTAAACCTACATAAATTCAATTAAACACCTACCACTACTACTTGCTCCAGAACTTTGTTCACTTCCCATTGGCAAAGAGGTCATGGTGTCGCCTCTTCAGGTGGTAGTAGCAATTCTGACATTAAGTGCTCAAAGCACCATTCACTTCCACGGTAAGGTAGTGCCAAGCAATCTCTTTGTATAGAGGGACCCTCAAAGAAGTCTCCTCCCAGCAGGCTGTTCCAGTTATCTCTGTGTAAGAGCTATAAAAGATTTTTGTTTCCTTACTGCACCATATGGGAGTCCTTCCCCAATACCCATCTTCAGAAGCCATGGTCACTTCAAAGGTTACAATCTCTTAGAAAGTAGTAGCAGATTCATGTTAGTACATGATACCTGCAATGCATGAACAGGCAGCAGGGCAGCAGGATGAACTCAGTATCGCCATATAGTCATGTGTTACCAAACATCATGTGAGGGTGGTATTAAGAAGAAACACTCTGGCATAAGTGGAGGCATTCTGTAAAACCCATGCCCCTGTCCATGCTAACATCATACGACTCCTAGGGGCCACATGGATAATAAATAATGCATAAGAGTTTGTGGACCTGATTGCACATGTGCAGTATACTTCATAATCATTTAGGCATGTTTTGTTTTTAAATATTTTATTAAACTTTTTTTAAAAATGATTGCAAAGTATATTTAAGTTTGAAATATAATAAGTGAATAATTTAAAAATGTTTATAAATGAAATAACAATTTAACAATTTACAATATACACAAAATGCCTAAGTCCAAATTATTAACAATTAACAGAAGTCAAGTATAAAAATGTTAAGAACAAATTAACTTAATTATATTTAAGATGAAAAAGTTTCAATTATGGCTAATACTTTCAACCACGGATTGTTCTTAAATTTATTAGGGGAAAATTCTATTCTCTTTTACTGCTGTTTCTTTGGTTACCGTGTTTTTCAGGATAAGAAAATCTTCAAATTTTGATTCTGATGGGTTCTTCCAGTTTCTTATAATAGTTTTCCTGGTCACAGCAAAATTTGCCCAAGTTATATATGAAAAGTCTTTCTTTGGAGTTCTTATTTCCAGTATATTAAACAGAACCATCTCTTTTGTTAAAATGAAAGAGTCATTCCATAAAGCTTTAAAAAATAGTGTACCTTTTCCCAAAATTTGCAAACCATAAAACAACCATAAAACATATGTGACCAATTAGCGTTACAATGTTTTTTGCATCTCCAACATTCAGGTATACTTTCTTTTCCATTTTAGCAACTCTTACATGAGTCAAAAAAGCTCTATACAAAAATTTTCAGGTAAATAAACTCCAATATAGGGTCCAAGATGTGTTTTTAATAGATGAAATAACTTGTTTTTTTATTTTGTTCAGTTAAAGCTATTGCAAATATCTTTAGTTAAAATTGAGTTTAATTTGGAGATTAAATTATCACATGCTCAATGTTTGCAAATAATTTCATTTAAAAATGTAATCTACTCTAAAATCTCATCACACCGTGAACTGGATAGAAGAGAGAATTTGGTTTGAATTGAAGTAAAACCTAAACGTTTGTTAAGCATCTCAGTAATATCAATATTAAATACTAAACATATGAATTTTATAGATTTAACTCTATTTCCTTCAAAGCATTGATACCAGCAATAACATGGTTGAATTTTTTAAGAGTTAAGTGTATGAGTTGGTAAATTATTATTAAAACTTTTTGTTAAAGAAAAGGGAATAAGGCATTCAAACCAAAATCTATAATTTGAATTGACTGATATTATTTTTTTAAATGTTTTAGAATTAAATACATATAATTAGATTTTGTTGGAGAAGATACAGGAATCTGAATATATTTATAAATAAAAAACAGAAGGGGTTATATAATTTTATATTTATTGAATCCAAAAAGTTCCATTTATTTATAAAAAGCAAATGATAATTTAAGGTTTTCCAGTTTGCAATATAATTATTATCTAACCAATTGAAAATAATTTTCATAATTATTTCTTTTGCGTAAGTTTCTATACTTGGAAAATTTACACCTCCAAAATTCCATGGTCTAAAATAATGATTTACACTTTATCTAGGTTTATTTGGATGCCTTGGGAAATTAATATGCAATTTATTCTTTAAAATTGTTTATTAGGTGGCATTGTAAGAGATTAAGTTATATATAATATTTATAGAAATAGAGTCATTTTAATTATTTGTAATCTATCTCCAAATGAAATGAAAATGTTATTCCATGAATTAACCAGGTTAGTTAAAGAGGTTATATTTTTTTCATAATTGAAGTTTATAGTCTCTTCTATATTTTTTTTAAATATGAATTGGATTCCAAAATAATATAAATTAGTAGATTCTTTACCTATTATGTAATTATCTGGATTTAATGTTTTTTTATTGATAAGAAGGTAATTATATTTAAAATTATTAAAATGTAAAGTTGACATGTTTTGAAATTTTCTTATAATATTCTCAAGTTCTTCCAATGTTTCAAAATACTTTTTTAATGTTAATAGCATATCATCAGCAAACAAATTCTTGTATTTGAATTGATTAA
>NC_056740.1:34899804-34959804 GCF_019279795.1 Protopterus annectens
TATATTAATATAAAATTTACTTCTAGATATTAATATTAGGTATATATTTAAATATTAAAGATTTATATTATTTATAAAGAAGGAAAAATATCCAGATGTATATTAATAAAAGTTAAGAAAGATGTATAAGCAGTCAGATAACTTTTCTCATTTAGGAAGGTTCATAGGTTAGTACTAAGCTAACTGCCCTTGTGGGCCACTTTAAGCCTAGCCAGTTACCCCATGTGAGAATCAAACCCTGTACCTTTTGTATGTAAGGTAAACGCCATAACCATTATGCCAACCTCCCAGGTGTTAGTCTACCTTTAATTATGCAAAGTTTACTTTAATTGTAAGACTGTGTTAATTGTTAATACCCATTAAAGAGTATGGTATAAAGTTTACAATACACTTTGGGATTAATTCTAAAACACTGTAGACAATACTGACTTAAAAAACAATGTATATATAAGCATTTATATACTTAAAAAATGTTTACAATAGAAGCAAAAAGGGAATCAGACAGTAGTAAAATATATTATCAGAAGTAGGGGCATCAGTCTTTTTACCACACCCATATATCTATTTGACCATAGTTTGAATCAAATTATTTTAATAAGTATTCATTAGCATTATAATCAAGAATATTTACTTGCATGGCCCTATTATTTAGTATTAACATTATACTGTGACTTCCATTAAGAATTTCCCTGCGTGGTTTCAATAATAATTTAAAATATGTCAGTTAGATAATGAATCTAACTTTAAAAAGATAATGAAGAAGGATTTAGCTAGCTCTTTCTTTCCACTCTTCCTCTTCTCCCTTTCCTTCCCTCCTCCTTGGAATGGTATATATAAGTACAATAGCCTGTACTTCAGCTCGTCACTTGTGCTATAAAAAACATAATTTCCAGTTCTGTATCTCTGCAATACTACAAAACACTAATTAGAGTATTAAAGACAATGTTTATAGCTTGCATTAAATAACATCAAAATCTAAACAATCAATGTGTTAAAATGTTAATAAAATATTGAAAAAATCTAAACTTATGTTATCTTTATTTCAGAATTATCATATTTCAGTACCCACCAAGGCTAGACTGCACATAGGTGGGAGTGGTTTGTTTGATTAACCTGTCAAAAGGCCATAAAACTATATGCATATACTACATGATCATCTGGCACACAAATCTACCAGTGATATAGTGCATCTATTGATTATTAATTAACAACTATAAAAATGACTCATAGCTCATGAAAACTCTGCAGTGGTTTTAAGGACAACCATTAAAAACATTCAAACTTAAAAGCATTTAATAAGCCAAAGGCAACTTTATATGCTTTCCATTTATCAATAACAGGACGTTCCAATGCGAATATAAACATTCCTTCAGAACACTTCATAAAAATAACCTACTTTTTTCAAAGACAGTTCAGATGTTTGTTACATGCACATTTACTTTATGCTAGCAATATTAAGTAACCATGCAAAGTAAGGCAAATTAGTTTTTCTCATTCCTCACTAGGTGAAAGCATCTTCCTATGAATAAAATTGTCTTTATTTCCTATTTTAGAAATAAAATAGGCTTTAACATATTTTCTTATAAACCCTTGTTTTATTTGAGTGGCTATATATATATATATATATATATATATATATATATATATATATATATATGTCACTCAGGAATTCTGGTCTGAATGATGATTATAGAAGCTAGTGAACTTTAAGGGAACTCCCTCTGACAACTCCTCTCCCACAGCTCACAGATTATGTGCCTGCTCCAAACCTTCAGCTCCATAAAGAGAGACTTGCAAAATCTCACAGCATGTAAGCTCTAACCTGTAGCTTTCCTAGAACTATTAATAGTTGTACATGAATGATAAGGACTATCCAGCACATTCTTTGGACTTTAATGTACATGCCATCACATATTTCATGTCCTGCCCCACCACCACAATCACATCAGTATCAAATAATACTTTCCACAGCTCTCTCTGCACTGTGGAAAACATCCATCTTGTCCTCATTTAATCTGCCCACTCTAAACACAGCCCCCCACGCCCACCTATCCTTTACAGAACACCTGCTATGATCAGCCTTGCAATGAAACTAAATCGTCACACTTCAAAGTTATTGCTCTCACAGAATACATTTCAATACAATGTTAAATAGTGTACTGAAAAGGCTGCAGTTTTGCATGGTTTGTCCATTCTGAATGCTGTCTTAGATTTTCACCATGCTTTGTGTAAATCACTGATTCAAAAACATTGCTAAGACAGTGTGCAGTTCTGCTGATATGCAGGTACAGTACACAGTAATCCTCTACACAAAATTATGCCTTTTTACTGATAAAAGAGAACAGTTTGTTGTATATCCAAAGAAAGAAATAATGAAAGGTATCACATGTCTGAGCATATATTTAGATTTGCCAAGTTTAACCCACCAAATGGCAATTTTCAGAATTCTGATGTTAAATGCACTATAGGGACATGCTTTAGGGAACCATGGAAAATGTCAGCCTGCATTCCTTAGGTCCAGGCCAAAATGTTTTTAGTACTCCAAGAAATGTCACATTTATGGTTACAAAAGGGAGCTAAACATTTTTTTTATTTCTGTATATGAGAAATGTCCACAAAAGATGCATGCTAAAAATTTAACAACCAGGGGTGTACTTATAAGTATATGTTTTCCGTCCAAAAGATTATATTTTGTATTCACACCTTACTTTGTTTGCCTTATCCACTCATCTAAAAAATATATTTTAATTTCTCCAAATTAAATCAAAAGAGTTCACATGTCAAACATCTCAAATATATATCTCATTTGAGTATTTAACATCTACAGCAGTTTTCAGCAACAACAAGTTCAAACTACACTTTCCCACCAGAAAACACATCCCCTTATATATGTTTACCATCTGTAAACAAAACCATGACCCTCTATCAATCATATTCAACGTATTTCTGTCACAGGCCCCCACCCAACTAACACACACAACATCAATCTTATACAAAACCACATAGAAAATCATCCGAACAGACCAAGGCTCCAATTACATGCCTGGTCAACATTAACATAATTGCTCTCATCAAAATCTACATACCTGTGGCACTACAATGCGAAAACTGACCAGAGAAGTGAAAACATTCATCCTAGCTGAGTCACCACACTATGTCAACTGTGAAGCAATAAAGAGAAACCAAAACCATGCCACAAAAAATTACTCTAAAGCACTGAAAGCCAACCCTTTATCCTACTTGCTTTTACCTACAAAACATACATCATGAAAACGTATTCCCATCCTACAAACATATACTGCATAACTCCACATAGTAAAAAATAATTCATATAGTTCCAAATATGCTGTATTTCCTCTCTCCCTCCCCTTCCCCTTCCTCTGATCAAATATGTCTCCAATAAATACTATACAAGTACATCAAGTACCCCCAGATATGCCTCAGGCAAAACACAGAAAATTTGCGAAGGAAGGATACCTCCGCAAACAATCAGCAATTCATGTATACAGCCCTGGTAGTTGAGTGCAGGACAGGGTTTGGGCTGATCTTGCCACTACATATCTCCAAGGACTGTAAAGCACAGCAACGCCCCACTTTTATACTTTACATCTTATGTATATTACAAAAACATTCATATTAAATGACTTCCCTTATGAAAGTTGGCTGCATGGGAAGAACTACACATGAGCAGAGCAGCAGAAGCTTCAAAGGCTCCATAACAAAGCTACCAACAGATCACTCTAAATGAAAAAAAGGAGTCATTCATTTGTAGAAATGCATGAAGTCCAGACCTAAACCGAGACTTAAGTCAGAGAGAAAAAACATGTACAAGCAAATTACCCCCCCCCCCAAAAAAAAAAAACACCACAAAAAGTCAATAAAAGCATAAGTACGTCCTGGTCACCTGCTATACATTCTCCAAATGCCTAAATAAAATATTGCCAAAGCTATGATATCCCCAAAACAAAATCCCATAACAAAAGGCTCATATATGTGCACAATGATTCAGATCAAAGTTCGCTGTCTAATTAATGGCTCAACTACATATACCCTAAAAGCAAAGTTTCCCTGATCTACCTGCTCCCTTACTAACCTCATAGATTGTTTTTTTTGTATCGTGTGCTTGCCCCAGTCAGGCCATCCTGCTCCATTCACCCTCTCTACTCTTGGGCTCACTCTGCTCCCATACTCTATCCCCATTCCCACACACAACCACTTTCCTTAAATTTCTACTCTCTACACTCTTCCCCCACACACAACCACATTCCTTAGATTACTACTCTCTACACTCTTCCCCCTTTGTAAATTAGCCAATCTCCATTACCAGCCCAAAATTCCCTCCTCCCAACACACCTAACCCTCCTATTTTACTTCCCTCCCCTTCTTTTGACCCTACATTAAATCCTATACTATCCCTTCACCACTCCACTTTATCCCTTCTCTGTTAGTCTCCTATATCTCATCTTTACACTCCACTCAAATATAACACCTTCACTGTTGCACATTAACAGTCAGCTATTAATTCCTTCAGTATGGCACCCCTTTACCTTATTATCCCTCTCCTCCTCCTACTGTCACTGTCAACATCATACCATATATCGCTGCATTACCAAAAACCACCACCTTCCCTCCCTGATAGCTCTGACTCACTTATCAACCCTTCCACATTTCTAATCTCTCCATGCCTATTTCCAGTCTCTCCCTCCAACCTCTTTACTATAAAAAACATATCCAAATGCATCTGTTTCCACCTCTACAACAGCTAGAATACCCTGTACTTTAAACCTACTCTCCTTTTTGTTTGATTTCCTTGATACACTACTGTTGGCTGGTGATAACTATCCCAACCCTGGACCTTCAGCCTCTACCTCTCACAAACAAACACTCCCTATCTCACCCCTTCAGACACAACCCCAAATTTACTCTCCCTCACCTAAGTCTCCAACTATTTTCTCTCTGACTATCCAAAGCATTGTCAACAAAATCACAGCATTGCACTCTTGGATCTATCTAAATTCCCCTCATATCCTAACCCTCTCAGAAACCTGGTTAAACCCTCACTTTTCTAACTCTGAAATCCTACCTCAAGGTTACATATTTCATGCCAATAGAACAAACAAGAAAGGTGGAGGTGTTGCCATCCTCTACTCTGACCAACTTACTCTCTTTTCACTCACAACTTCCATACCTAGCTTTGCTCCTGCTGAAATCCTTATTGTAAACTGCCATCTCAACCCTCATAAAAAATTGCCATTATATCCATCTATATCCCCCCTGGTGACAACATCCTTATTCTTGAAAACTTTCTCTCCTGGATCACCCATCTCCCCTATGATGTCAATATTGATTGGGCTTCACATTTCTCCTCATCTCCTACACATAGCCTCAGTCTGTATGGCTTCCACCAACTAATATCTTTTCCTATCAGGACCAACAAAAACTCTACTACAGCTTCTATAATAGATTGGATCCTTACTTCTGATCCAAGTCTGTATCATAGCCCTGGCATTCTACCTAACTCTTTAAGTGACCATGCCCCTACCTGTATCCATAGACATTTCAAACATTCACCTAAAGAACACCATTACCGAGAATGTCATAGTCTGACTCAATTCGATCCTGATGAGTTCAACTCTACGCTGTCCAACATCGATTGGAACTTCCTTCATAACCTCCCCCTTAATGATGCTGTAATTACTTTCAACAAAATATTTCTGGATGTACTGAATTCTGTGGCTTGATCCAAAAGATTAGAGTAAAATAAAACTGTGCCCCCTGGCTCACTAAGCAAACACGTGCTATTATGTATCAGAGGGATGCTGCCTAGATAACTTGGAGTAAAAACAAAACTCCTCCCCTACTCCAACATTACAATGAACTTCAAAATAAGTGTAAAAAACTAGTCATCAAAGACAAAAAAAATCTTCACCTCCAACCAATGTAGCCCACACAAAAACCCACCAAAATTTTGGTCCACTGTTAATATAATCCTCTACCCCAGCAACCCTCCTACTCCTAACCCCTTCCCTCTCCAAACTGCCATGAAGACTGCTGCTGTATTAAATAAACACTTTATAGAATCAGTTCAAAAACTAACTCAACAAAGTCCCACTGCCTCTTTTCTGCCTGTACTTCCCAGTTCCTCTTCCTCCAATACTTTCTCCTTACAACCAGTTCCCACTGCTTTCATCGAAACCCAACTGAATAAACTCAAACTCTGTTCTCCCTCTATCGACAAATTACCTCCTCACTTCCTCAAAATCATCAATTGTCTAACCTGTCTCTAGTCTTATTAATCACTCTATTTCTGAAGCTCTAATACCTGACATTGAAATCCTTTTTCACTATCCCTCTCCATAAATGAGGAAACTCCACTGACCCATCCAACTATTGTCCCATTGCCATACTCTCTCCCCTTTCCAAAATTCTTGAAAAGTGTGTCCACACCCAACTACTTAAACACTTGGTGGATAACAGTCTTCTAACTCCCACCCAGCATGGCTTTAGACCCCACCACAGCACATCTACTGCTCTACTCTCATTCACCCAAACAGTAGCAGAAGCCCGTGATAAGAACCTACTTGTTTCCTGTCTATTCCTTGATCTCTCTAAGGCCTTCGATACTGTATCTCACCCTATACTATAGGTTCATAGGTTCATAGGTTGTTACTAGGCTATCGGCCCTAGGGCCTTTGCAAGCCTAGCCATAACAATTCCTTGGATATTTCTTCCCACAATATTTACTTCTCTGGACCCCTGTCTAGCAGGGCGACAGACATGATTCCCAGGGTGAATTTCCTATCTCCAATCCAACCATCAAGGTTCCTTTTGAAGAGGGCCAATGAGGCGCTCTGCTTGACATGTATGGGCAGTCTATTCCAGAGTATGGGGAGTCTCTGGGTCAGGAACCTATCCCTCCAACATGTTTTGTTCATTGTGATAACAAGGTTTAGATCCCTTGAGCGTGTAGCTCTGAGGGATTGGGATTTCTTTAAGTGGAGCATATCCAACAGCTCAGGGTTTGACATGGCCTTGTATGTTAAGCAGAAATCGCCTCTGAGTAGACGATATGCCACAGAGTATAGCTGGAGTTTTTTTAGACGGTCAGCATATGGCATCTGCTTTAGACCTGTGATTCTTTTAGTGAGTTATTTCTGTGGCCTTTCCAGCTGCTGCAGATGTCTTGTGAGGTACATACCAAATGGGGCATTATACTCTATAATGGTTCTAATGAGGGATGAGTACAGTGGGACAATGACCTCCTTTTTTCTGGATGAAAAGCCCTTAGTGATGAGATGTGCCACATAGAAGGATTTCCTGACTGTTGTGGCGATGTGGTTATCGAAAGTGAGACCACTGTCCACCTGTGTCCCTAAGTCTCTCATCACACTTTCGATGTTTAGTGTCCTGCCACCTATGTGGTAATTCATGGGTACATGTTTTTTTCCAAAGGGGATAACTATACATTTCTTGGCATTAAGCTTGAGCCCATGGCTCTGGCACCAGGCATCTGTTTCTGTAAGGCCCTTTTCTAGAATATCCACATCATTTGGGGATTCAATAATGGCTCCCAGTTTGCAGTCATCTAGTTTTACCAATTAATAACTAAACTTTCTGATCTTTATCTCTCTACCCCCTCTATAAATTGCTTCTGCAGTTACTTATCTAACACACAACAATCTATACACTGGCAAACTGTCTCCTCCCCACTTTTACCTGTCAACACTGGCATTCTCCAAGGCTCCATTTTGGATCCCCTCTTGTTCAATATCTTCCCTAACACATTAAACACTGCTACTAACCTCTCTACACTCTTATAATATGCTGATGACTCAACCCTTATAACCACTGCTCATAGCATCCTAGAACCCCATGCTCTTACCCAAGACACTTTCACCTCCATCGGAACCTGGCTCACCAACAATCAACTAATATGAAATCCTAAAAAAAAAAAAAAAAAACTGTTACTTTTCCTTCCTAAAACACTGGCATAACATAAATCCTCTTTCTCCATTACTTCCCTTAACAATACTATCATCAGACCTGAACCCCATACTAAATTACTTGCTGTCACTATCAACGATGAACTTAAATTTGACATACATATCAATCTTTGTATTAAAAAAAAAACACCAAAAACTTGGTCTTCTGTACTGGAATCATAAAGTGCTCTCCCCCTCCATCAAACCCTCCCTTGCCCTGTCTGTACTCTTACCCTGTCTTCTATATGCAGCACCAATCCTTACCTACATTCAGTCATCTCTCCTTACCAAATTAGGACAAACATATAACAAAATAGCTAGATTTGCCTCCAGTCTCCCCTATAAATCCCACCACTGCGTCGCCCTTAAGTCTTTCAATGGCCTGAATTCCCTAAACAACGTCTTCCACTACTGCATACTATACACTCAGTTATCTATAGCCATACTTCTTGCCCCTCCATCTCTAATATTGTATCTCTCTATAACCCCCAATGTCAGCTTCGTACATTTGACAAACATCTTCTGGACATCTACAAACTGGCAACAAATATTGGAAAGCTCCTTTATAAATCATCTGTAGCCCACACCTGAAATGCCCTTCCACTTAATATAAGAAGTACCGCCATAAAGCCCAATTCCAACTTGAATTTCAACAATACCTTTAAAGGCCCTGGCCCTGTCCTTGTCAAACTCCAGCCTGATACCAACTGCTTTCTTCCTAACTCTACTCTCTTACTCTCATTATTTTCCTTTTTCTTTCTAATTTTTTTTACTGTTCATATACATTTTGCTGTGCTTATATTTGCTGTTGCTGTACTTTCAGACTGCACCTAGAACACAACTGTTTAAAATAATTTATTTTTATTTTTATTTTTATGTTTGATGTATAAATTCTTGATATTATACTTTTGTAACTGTAGCTCTTTCTTGTAAAAGTTTTGCTTGCATCTGGAGCTTTTCTCCTCAGGTCTCCACTGAAAATGGTCCCCTGACTCAGTTGAACCAACCCGGTTAACAAATGACAATAAATAAATAAATCTTCTTCTTTTGGCTTTTCCCGGTTAGGGGTTGCCACAGTGGATCACCTGTCCGCTCATGATTGGCAGTGGAGCTTTTACAGTGTTGAGTTGCCAGCCCGGCACCCAACCTTCCACAGAAGGCACACACATGCATGCACTCACACCTAGGGCCAGTTTAGAATGTCCATTCTATCTACAGCATGTCTTTGGGACGTGGGAGGAAACTCACACAACCACAGGGAGGACATGCAGACTCCGCACAGAAGGCACCCCAGCCGAGGATCGAACTGCAGAACCTCTTGCTGTGAGGCAGCAACGCTAACCGCTGCACCACCGTGGCCACCCAAATAAATAAATAAATAAATAAAATCTTTTAAAAAAATATATATATATATATATATATATATATATATATACAGCAACATAATATAAAACAACAAAAATATAGAATTGCAAATTAAAGATAGGTGATTAAATTAGAGGCAAAGCACTTGCATAATTGCCACAAAAATATGAGTAGAAGGAAGGAAGTATAATCAAGAACTTATAAAAAGTCCTCCCACTTCCTGTCTCAATTGTATTATATTAACAGAGTCAATGAAAGGAGGAAATAGTGCTCAAAATAACACTAATAAAACAAAAGGAGCAAAAGGAGTACTAGGATAGCCGTTTCCACCGATATAAAGTTTTAATGTAACTCAACCACCAACACCACATACATAAACGCTGAAAAATACTACGTTTTCTTCAGTAGTATCACAGACTTCATCAGACAAGAGATACAGCAACATGACCCTTAATATGTATGATTCTTCTTTTGGCTTTTCCCGGTTAGGGGTCACCACAGCAGATCACCTGTCTGCTCATGATTGGCAGTGGAGTTTTACAGTGTCGAGTTGCCAGGCTGGCACCCAATCTTCCATGGAAGACACACACACACACACACACACACACACACACACACACACACACACACACACACACACACACACACACACACACACACACGGCCAATTCAGCATGTCCAATCCACCTACAACATGTCTTTGGGAGGAAACTGGAGCACCCGGAGGAAACCCATGCGACCACAGGGAGGACATGCAGACTCCACACAGAAGGCACCCCAACTGAGGATTGAACCAGAGAATCACTTGTTGTGAGGTGACACCACTAACTGCTGCACCACTGTGGCCACCCTCTAATATGTACCATTCTAATAAACCTTAATTAAATAAATTACCTAATTATATCCAATAAAAAGTATTGTTGAAAACCGGTGTATAAAAAACTGTAAAACTGTTTCCAAATGCTATTAAACATTTTAAATGTTCTATACATTAAAACTTGAATACAAGCATACATAAATATGTAGAAAATTTAAAAAACGTTAACAAATGTTAAAAAATACACTTGTTAAATATGTAAAGAATGTTTAAGAGTAGCTATAAAATATAAAAGAGCAGGTAAATATCACCATCTGGTGTTGAAAAGGTAAAAAGACATGAACTTGTATTAAGCAGCTATCATCAAAGCCATACTAAAGTAAACATAAGGATGATAAAAGTGTGTTTAAAACATGGACTTACTTGTATAAAAATATAGTTGTTTATAACTTAGCAGATCTTAATTTTAAAACTGGGGCAAGGGAGACCATGTCATTTAAACTTGGCCACCTGTTAGCCTCTAAGTTTGCCAGTAAATCTCTCTGTATTCAAGTTGGGTCTCCCATGGACCACCCCTAACATCCTTGGGAACTTCTTCTAAAGCAAAAAAATGTAAAATTAACATATAGGCATGTTAATGTGTGTTTGTAAAGTGCATTTCTAAGGTTCTCTTTTCTTATATCTTATATATTTCATAAATCCTTTTCCTGAGATTTCTCTCAGTTTTGCCCACATAGAACACTTTGCACTTCCCACACATTGCTATGTACACTATTCCTCTGGTGTCACAATTATAACAAGATTTTGCTACTATATTTTTATCCCTGCTGTTAATATACAATTCAGATTTATTGGCAATAAAGGGACACTGTTGGCAAAAACCACATTTGAGTGTTCCAAGCCTGCCTTTTCTACCACCACTAGCCTGATTGTTTTCCATTATGCCCTTAATACTACATCCTTTCCTGAATACATATTTAAGGGGTTTGTCAAAAATGGATCCAAGATCAGAAAAACTAGCAAATCTGTTCCATTCTTTGGTAAACATTTCTTTGATAACCTGGGCATCTCCACTATAATCCAAAATAAATGCATTGTCATGCTCAGTAGTAGTTACTGTACTGTCAGCTGTAGTTTCACCAGAGGTATCAATAATACCCAAGATTGAAGCAAACCTCTCACTTTTACCACTCAAAACTTCATTGTATATTTTGTTACTGATCTACTCAGGGTACCCCCTTTCTAAAAACATAGATTTCGATAAGCCACTGTCACTTAGAAAGTCTTGATCATCTGAGGTCATCCTGCTACCACACACAAATTGACCTTTCACTATGCTTCTCTTCTGAAAAAATGGGTGTGCGCTTGTAAAATGTACGTATGAGTTGGAATATGTATCCTTCCTGTGCACTTTCGAAACAAAACCTCTATCCTTCTTCTGAATTGTGACATCTAAATAATTCAAATTATTATACTTTAAATTGTAAGTGAATTTCAAAAAACACCGGTTTTCAGCAATACTTTTTATTGGACATTATTAGGTAATTTATTTAATTAAGGTTTATTAGAATTGTATATATATTAAGGGTCATATTGGTATCTGTTGTCTGAAGTCTGTGATACTACTGACGAAAATGTACTTTGTTTCAGCGTTTATGTATGTGTTGTTGGTGCTGGCAATGTGGTTGTGTTACATTAAAACTTTATATCGGTGGAAATGGCTATCCTAGTGCTCCTTTTGTTTTATTTATATTAACAGAGCTAGAAAAGCAACATAATGGTTTAAAAAAGAACTAGGAGACCCTTTCTAATAACTATTGTAATAGAAAAGGAGAGACACAAAGGGATTATCCTAAAATATGCACATAAAATATAAGATGATAAACATACATTTTAATGTATATTTTAAGAAAGCAGACATGTTAAAAGCTTTACCTCATATCTGATAGAAAAAGAATTTAATTAGTACCGCAGTGGTGGTGCTGCGGTAGCGTTGTCACCTCACAGTAAGATGCTGTCCGGTTCGATTCTCAGCTAGAGCATCCTCTGCGTGGAGACATGCGTGAATGGGCGTACCTTTGTTGAAGGTTGTGTGTCAGGACTAGTAACTCTGCACATTCAAATCAACTACTAATCATTAGCAGACCGAAGTTCCGCTGTGGCGACCCCTAACCGGGAAAAGCCGAAAGACACAAACAAAAGACTTCACTATTAGTGAAAAATAAAACAATGTACTGTGTTTGGTCCTTATATCTTTTTATAGATGAATCATTAGGGGAAGTCTTTTTTTTTTTTTTTCTTCTTAACATCAGACCAGTTAGCTTTTTCCTGAAGCTCTTTCAGGGGTAGACAAAATCCAGGCCATATCCTCTCTCTCTGTGAGAGAGATGATGTTGTTATTTTTAATTAAAGAGAGTGTTCCTTCTATAGTGCTGAAGATGCTAGTACTAGAAGACAAGTAAAGTTTCATTGTTGCAGGAAAGAGTAATTGTGCATTGATATTATTTTGTTTGAGAAGCTTGATTAATGGACAAGTTTTTTTCCTTAGTTCCGTTGCTTGAGATAAGTAGTCATTGTCAAATCTGATAGTTGATTGATCAAATTACACTGGAGCTTTTGACCAAGCAGATTGTAATAGCAGTTCTTTATCTAACCAGGATAAAAAATTCATTATAATAGATCTGAGACGAACTGACGAGCTGGAAGGAAATGATTTTCCAATCAATCTATGAGCTCTTTCAATGCCATATGAAAAACTTTCCTGAAGGCTAAGTGTCTTTGGAATCCAAGCTGTCAAAAAAGAGAACATGTCATCTCCTTCATTCTTTTCTTTTAAGCCAAAAATTCTTATGTTATTCCTTCTCTCTCGATTTTCTAGCTCATCTAGTTTTTTTCCATTAACCAGAAATTATTTTGTTAAATAGTTCTGTTTAAGAGTCATTTTCTTTAAGTCGTTTATCAATGTCAGATGACGCATATTCAAGATCCAAAACTTTTATTTATAGTTGTTGATATAAGTCCTTGAGAATATTAGTCTGTTTAAGGCTGTTTTCCTTAACTTCCAAGAGGTTTTCCTGAAATCAATTTATTTTAATAGACAAGTCTGATGTTACTTGACATAGCTCCTATAATTTAGTGCAGAGCTCTGAAAAGAGTTGTTATCTGTGTGCCATCTTGGCTCCACCTCTCATTTATTCATGTTCATGAACAGCTGTTATCCTCATTTTATAGTCCTGGGTAGATATGTAGTGCATTAAGTCTGCAGTTTGGAGACATTCACCCTAAATTGTTTCATTAGCATGACTACCAGGCTATGAGCCTTACATTGTTTGATAAAACATCAGCACAGCCATTGCAGTTCATATTGTGTAAGGGACATTTCATGGACCTGTACACAGAAACTAGATATGGATATTACTTTTTCTCTACACAGAACAAAGCAATTCTACAACTCCTTTAGAAGGGTGCATTAAGCTGTGGCAGGTTAGAATAATGAATGGATAACATTAGTACTCTTTTGTTGTTGCTGGAGGGACAGTGCAGCATATCTACCTGCTGATGAGTAACGTCATAACCCAGAATCCTACAGATTACAGGAGAGTGCAATATATAATAGGGTAAGGTGATAGAAGCCACATGCAGGTGTGAGGGTTGAGTGCATACATGTGAGCCTTTTTGGTTTGGGTCTTCATAGTCATCTGTAGACATGTATGTGCGAGGACTACAGATGTGTGTGTGAGGAGCACAGGGAATATTGCAGTGATGGCTGCCAGAAATCAGGGTTCAAGTGCAGGCAGCAGTATCCCACCAAGGTATGGACTACAGGGCTCCATGAGATGAAATTAACTATAACCACTGTTGTGCAGCACAGATGTTACTGTATTGTAATGCACCCAGGAATGTAACAGATAGCCTGAGGTAGGAAAGCCATATATTTGTGTCATATATGGAATGTAGTGGACAGTTTGAGATGAAATGTATTTACTTATTGATTGCCATTTGATTACAAGAAAAGTCTGACTGGGTAGGAGGCCATTTTCAGTAGAGGCCCAGGAAGAAAAGCTCCAAAGTATTACAAAAATATTTTGGGAACAATAATTTTACAATCTTCAAAAAAAAACAATGCAAAAAAAACTACAGTTAAAATAATTATACCAGATTAGACATAATATGAAAACATTGGTTACGAAAAGATGCAAGTTATATGATGGTGATTTAATATTTAGAGAAATTTTAGACAGTTTATATAGAAATTATAGGTAAGTTATTATAATACAAACAGGAACTGCAATATGAAGTAAGAGAAAACCAGACTTGTGGTATATTTAGAGAGAAAGCCAGAGAACAGAAATTGATAGATGTAAGAAAGTAAGTGAAGAAGAGAGAGTTAGGAGATGTGAGGTAGGATTAGATACTTGTTCACATTTAGGGATATAGTTTATCCTGGTGTTGAGCAAGAACAGAGCCAGCTTTTGACTAGGAAGTATTTCAGAATGTTTTTTAGGATGGAAGGGAGGGAGGGAGGGTACTGACCTGATGGGTACAAGTAAGGTGTTCCAGGCCTTAGCAACATGGTATGAGTAAAGACAATGACCAGAAGTGTGGCGAGGAGATAAGTAGTGGGCAAGTGTAGTTTTAGTTGCGTTGAAGAGAAAGTTTTGGCTCTGTAAAGCATCCCTAGTTTTTGATGAGTTTTTCTTATGTAATTTTGTATATGTAGGTTAAATTTAAGATTATCATCCACTGTCATCCCTAATAATTTGCTGTGAGAAGTGACTTCAATGGTTGGGGTGTGGGGGTGTAGCCCCCAACATTGTTTAGATAAATATTGTTTTCTGCAAAGAGTTAATCATTTCATTTTTCAGTATCCATGCGTATGTTTAAAATGTATGACGTCTGTGGGGGGCTATGCCCCTCCACACCCCCCCCTAGATAGATATACTAACTCCAGGGTCACGCTACAGTGGAGAAAAAGGTATAATGCTTTTAATTTCATGTGTCAGTGTTATCAGTTTTGATCAAATGGGTTTTAGGTGTTTTGAACTTTAGGTGTTTTGGTCTCGGTCAAATGAGTGTCGATCATATGAACTGTCAGTCATGTGAAGTAGACCCATGTATATATATATCTATATATATATATATATATATATATATATATATATATATATATATATATATAGATAGATAGATACATATATCCCAAATATACAACAAAATCTAGAAGATTTAGGATTTTTGCCTGGAAATGTTTACATAGATATTTTTATACCCCAAGTAGACTCCAGATAATTTTTCCTCAGGTAGACAGTAAATGCTGAAGATGTGAGATGAAAGAAAGAGATAGCTAGGAGCATATTTTCTGGGAGTGCGGTGAGTTGGTGGACTTTAAGGATTCCTTTCAGGATGCACAGTTGGAGATGCTGGGTGGGCAGATTGGTCTGTTGAGGGAGATGATTTTTCTGAGCTATGATAGAGAATCAGAATTGCCTAGACATGGTAAGGCATTGCTGTGTCTAATAATAGTGGCTACCAAAAAAGCAATTACTAGAAAATGGAAATCAAAATCTAAACCAACTATACTGGAAGTAGTAAATATAGTAACAGAAGATAAAACAGCTGGAATTGAGATGTTTAGAAAAGGGTAGGAGCAACCTCACAGGAAAAAAATTGGGAATTGTGGGAACAACACATACAAGGGAGGAATGAGGCCTAAAAGGCAGCAGGTCTTAAATGAGCTATGCAATGTTTGAGTGAGAAAGATTGGGTATATTATAAGTGACGTATAATGTTTGCAACTGGGAGTGTGTCAGTATGGTTTGTGATATAAAATGCCTGCGACTAGGATTGTATTGGTGTGGCTTGTTTTCATCTATCTAAATGTATGATTGCCTATGTAGTAAGTGATGGTTTAATGAAGATGTTTCTTGTTTAAAAAAAAAAACAGGAATTGAATAATTTATATAATATTACTTAGGTTATATGATATATAATCAATTGTTATGTTAATATAGTTTGATTAGTTGCTTTTTTTTTTTCTTCTTAACATCAGACCAGTTAGCTTTTTCCTGAAGCTCTTTCAGGGGTAGACGAAATCCAGTCCATATCCTCTCTCTCTGTGAGAGAGATGATGTTGTTATTTTTAATTAAAGAGAGTGTTCCTTCTATAGTGCTGAAGATGCTAGTACTAGAAGACAAGTAAAGTTTCATTGTTGCAGGAAAGAGTAATTGTGCATTGATATTATTTTGTTTGAGAAGCTTGATTAATGGACAAGTTTTTTTCCTTAGTTCCGTTGCTTGAGATAAGTAGTCATTGTCAAATCTGATAGTTGATTGATCAAATTACACTGGAGCTTTTGACCAAGCAGATTGTAATAGCAGTTCTTTATCTAACCAGGATAAAAAATTCATTATAATAGATCTGAGATGAACTGACAAGCTGGAAGGAAATGATTTTCCAATCAATCTATGAGCTCTTTCAATGCCATATGAAAAACTTTTGTGAAGACTAAGTGTCTTTGGAATCCAAGCTGTCAAAAAAGAGAACATGTCATCTCCTTCATTCTTTTCTTTTAAGGCAAAAATTCTTATGTTATTCCTTCTCTCTAGATTTTCTAGCTCATCTAGTTGTTTTCCATTAACCAGAAATTATTTTTTTAAATAGTTCTATTTGAGAGTCATTTTCTTTAAGTCGTTTATCAATGTCAGATGACACATATTCAAGATCCATATCTTTTGTTTATAGTTGTTGATATAAGTCCTTGAGAATATTAGTCTGTTTAAGGCTGTTTTCCTTAACTTCCAAGAGGTTTTCCTGAAATCAATTTATTTTAATAGACAAGTCTGATGTTACTTGACATAGCTCTTATAATTTAGTGCAGAGCTCTGAAAAGAGTTATTATCTGTGTGCCATCTTGGCTCCACCTCTCATTTATTCATGTTCATGAACAGCTGTGATCCTCATTTTATAGCCCTGGGTAGATATGTAGTGCATTAAGTCTGCAGTTTGGAGACATTCACCCTAAATTGTTTCATTAGCATGACTACCAGGCTATGAGCCTTACATTGTTTGACAAAACATCAGCACAGCCATTGCAGTTCATATTGTGTAAGGGACGTTTCATGGGCCTGTACACAGAAACTAGATATGGATATTACTTTTTCTCTACACAGAACAAAGCAATTCTACAACTCCTTTAGAAGGGTGCATTAAGCTGTGGCAGGTTAGAATAATGAATGGATAACATTAGTACTCTTTTGTTGTTGCTGGAGGGACAGTGCAGCATATCTACCTGCTGATGAGTAACGTCATAACCCAGAATCCTACAGATTACAGGAGAGTGCAATATATAATAGGGTAAGGTGATAGAAGCCACATGCAGGTGTGAGGGTTGAGTGCATACATGTGAGCCTTTTTGGTTTGGGTCTTCATAGTCATCTGTAGACATGTATGTGCGAGGACTACAGATGTGTGTGTGAGGAGCACAGGGAATATTGCAGTGATGGCTGCCAGAAATCAGGGTTCAAGTGCAGGCAGCAGTATCCCACCAAGGTATGGACTACAGGGCTCCATGAGATGACATGAACTATAACCACTGTTGTGCAGCACAGATGTTACTGTATTGTAATGCACCCAGGAATGTAACAGATAGCCTGAGGTAGGAAAGCCATATATTTGTGTCATATATGGAATGTAGTGGACAGTTTGAGGTGAAATGTATTTACTTATTGATTGCCATTTGATTACAAGAAAAGTCTGACTGGGTAGGAGGCCATTTTCAGTAGAGGCCCAGGAAGAAAAGCTCCAAAGTATTACAAAAATATTTTGGGAACAATAATTTTACAATCTTCAAAAAAACAATGCAAAAAAAAACTACAGTTAAAATAATTATACCAGGTTAGACATAATATGAAAACATTGGTTACAAAAAGATGCAAGTTATATGATGGTGATTTAATATTTAGAGAAATTTTAGACAGTTTATAGAGAAATTATAGGTAAGTTATTATAATACAAACAGGAAATGCAATATGAAGTAAGAGAAAACCACACTTGTGGTATATTTAGAGAGAAAGCCAGAGAACAGAAATTGATAGATGTAAGAAAGTAAGTGAAGAAGAGAGAGTTAGGAGGTGTGAGGTAGGATTAGATACTTGTTCACATTTAGGGATATAGTTTATCCTGGTGTTGAGCAAGAACAGAGCCAGCTTTTGACTAGGAAGTATTTCAGAATGTTTTTTTAGGATGGAAGGGAGGGAGGGAGGGTACTGACCTGATGGGTACAAGTAAGGTGTTCCAGGCCTTAGCAACATGGTATGAGTAAAGACAATGACCAGAAGTGTGGCGAGGAGATAAGTAGTGGGCAAGTGTAGTTTTAGTTGCGTTGAAGAGAAAGTTTTGGCTCTGTAAAGCATCCCTAGTTTTTGATGAGTTTTTCTTATGTAATTTTGTATATGTAGGTTAAATTTAAGATTATCATCCACTGTCATCCCTAATAATTTGCTGTGAGAAGTGACTTCAATGGTTGGGGTGTGGGGGTGTAGCCCCCAACATTGTTTAGATAAATATTGTTTTCTGCAAAGAGTTAATCATTTCATTTTTCAGTATCCATGTGTATGTTTAAAATGTATGACGTCTGTGGGGGGCTATGCCCCTCCACACTCCCCCTAGCTAGATATACTAACTCCAGGGTCACGCTACAGTGGAGAAAAAGGTATAATGCTTTTAATTTCATGTGTCAGTGTTATCAGTTTTGATCAAATGGGTTTTAGGTGTTTTGAACTTTAGGTGTTTTGGTCTCGGTCAAATGAGTGTCGATCATATGAACTGTCAATCATGTGAAGTAGACCCATGTGTGTGTATATATATATATATATATATATATATATATATATATATATATATATATATATATATATATATATATATCCCAAATATGCAACAAAATCTAGAAGATTTAGGATTTTTGCCTGGAAATGTTTACATAGATATTTTTATACCCCAAGTAGACTCCAGATAATTTTTCCTCAGGTAGACAGTAAATGCTGAAGATGTGAGATGGAAGAAAGAGGTAGCTAGGAGCATATTTTCTGGGAGTGCGGTGAGTTGGTGGACTTTAATGATTCCCTTCAGGATGCACAGTTGGAGATGCTGGGTGGGCAGATTGGTCTGTTGAGGGAGATGATTTTTCTGAGCTATGATAGAGAATCAGAATTGTCTAGACATGGTAAGGCATTGCTGTGTCTAATAATAGTGGCTACCAAAAAAGCAATTACTAGAAAATGGAAATCAAAATCTAAACCAACTATACTGGAAGTAGTGAATATAGTAACAGAAGATAAAACAGCTGGAATTGAGATGTTTAGAAAAGGGTAGGAGCAACCTCACAGGAAAAAAATTGGGAATTGTGGGAACAACACATACAAGGGAGAAATGAGGCCTAAAAGGCAGCAGGTCTTAAATGAGCTATGCAATGTTTGAGTGAGAAAGATTGGGTATATTATAAGTGACGTATAATGTTTGCAACTGGGAGTGTGTCAGTATGGTTTATGATATAAAATGCCTGCGACTAGGATTGTATTGGTGTGGCTTGTTTTCATCTATCTAAATGTATGATTGCCTATGTATTAAGTGATGGTTTAATGAAGATGTTTCTTGTTTAAAAAAAAAACAGGAATTGAATAATTTATATAACATTGCTTAGGTTATATGATATATAATCAATTGCTATGTTAATATAGTTTGATTAGTTTTTATATGAATGTAAATTTGCCTATGTCACAAGTGATAATTCAATAAAGGTGTCTAAGATTGTAAAAAGAAAGCATGGTGTAGTTGTTGTGAAGATGTAGAATCCATGTTATTCAAGCACAGGACTCTGCCAGGGATTCAGGGTCTCAGAGTTCACTGTCTTCCCTGCCAATGAGTATTGGTACCAGTGCCATTCCTTGGAGGGGATGCACCCATGGCCAGGGATGTCCATGGTCTGTATTCATTGTATCTGAGTTCCTGTTCAAGTATCTTGCCCACATGAATATACACAGAGCAACTTCATCTGCAGGAGCTATGTGTCCTGATACCCATTTTTGAGCTGTCATACAGTACTGCTGTGCCTCTGCTCCTCTACAGAGCATTATACCCCTTCCCTACACAGAATAGCCAGCTTTTTCCAGTCCCCTGGCCATATCACACAATCCTTTCCATATCCCTTCATTGACCCTTAAACACTGTGTCATTACTGAGTCCTGTCACAGTTCTCCTCCCCACCTGTGCATATCATGACTACTGCACCCTTCTCTCACAGCTGCGCTATATGAGTAGATGATACCTGATACACAGCATTGCCAGTCAATGCACTGTACAGCATAAGCTATCTGTAGTATTGCATGCATAGGTTTTCACCTTTGTTGTACCAAAATCTTGCCTGTAGTTGTGGCTCAGACGCTGCTGCTTTTCCAGTGCCACCGCATATTTTGTCCTATTCTGCCTCTCATTGTTTCCCCTACTGCCAGTTATTTTGATGACACTTTAGCCATCACTTTTTCTGCTGCTGGTTCTACTGGTTCTAGTCTGTCTAGTCTTCCACTGGCAGTCCCCTGCTTTAGCTTTCTGAGTACAATCATGTTGTGCAGATCTGCACATACTGCAAATATGCTGCTTCTGGTCTCTCGATCATACTGCCTTGAGCCTCAAGAGGAATCTAGGCAGTCTAAACACATGCTTTTAGGTCTGAGACAGTATGCTATTGTATTGCATCTTAGCCATGCTATATAGGCTGTCAATCAGTGTCATAAGCCATTCATACCTCCCAAATCTCCAGATTTTCACTGAATGTGTTCCTCATAAAAAGTGTGTTTTTTTGGCAAATCTCTGGGAATTAAAGTCACTAAATAATGACATACATTGAGTTTCAGACTTCATATCCTCCAGAAACTGCAAGTTAATGCAAAACTTCTTATTCTAACAACTTTTTAAGTTTAAAAGAGGAATAATTAAAATATTACTCTGATTTTAGTCCTCTTTTCCCTTGTTATTTTTAGCTTTGTCCAGATTTCTTGTGTTAAGAGGTTGATAGTTATGGAGCCATTGCTCCAGAGCATATCCAACATTACCATATAGAAGTCTCAGCGGGAAATTATCATGCACAAATTAGTGGTATAGGTTGGATGTTTGCTAGCTGTGGAAATCATGGGAACTTCTTGTATGTCACAGAGGCACACTGTATATGATACACTATGCACTGGACACTACTTAGCAATTAATGGAGTGGATATTCTTACAGCTGATTCACTGCTGTCTGTGAGGACTAGATGTGGCCTTGATATGAATGTGTGTGCATTCGGTAGACCCTAGAAACTCAGAAAATTTAATTATTTCACAGACTACCTGCACAATGCTGTTTCTCTCCTCTGTGATCTGTAGAGCCAAATATGCTCCATCACATGCTACAGTATGTTCTCAAAAAACTTATATAGCATTTGTGAGGCAGGTGCTTGTGATAGACTTACTTTATCCTGGAAGATCCCTGTAGTAAGAATAGTCAAAGCTACACATAACATAATTTTCACTGAGATTGGTATTCCATGCATACCACTAGATTCCATCTGAGGACATGATGTGTCTACTAGCTGCTGTATGGTGTCTCTAGCCACATGATAGTGGTTGACTGTGCCCCTGTTCTAGAGATGAATATCTGTCTGGAGAAGTCAAATCCTTCTGGAATGAGGAGGGAGACATCATACCTTATCACAGGACACTGTCTGGTCTCTAACATGTATTGCTTAGTGGAAAAGAAGTTATGTGGTGAGAGAAGGAGCACAGGGACATTATTTCCTTGAGACTGCTGATCACCAGAAAGCCGAATAACTGCTTCATAGGTGACAGCTTGGAATTTATGCTTATATTCTACTCCTGGTGAGAGAAGGAGCAGAGTGCATTGATTCCTGACTCTGGTTGGACAGTGAGTGTCTGTTCTAAACATTCCTGATTGGTCTGGTTGCTATTCAAGGCATCTATCAGGAAAAGGCTATAACTAACCTACAGACACTTGCATCATCTGGGACAATACTGTGGATCACCAAACAGGCTGTGGCCTGCTTCTCATCTTGGGACTGGTGCCAAAGTGTGGCTTCTGGTGAGAAAGGAGGCAAAGGGGCATAGTTTCCCAGCACAGTGAAGCTGTATTGAAACCAGCACTATCAGTAGCCAAGCAGTAGCCATTCATGCGACTCCCCTCTTTTCATCATTCTTGACAAGCTAATTCTTTGTTTTCAGTACTGCTTGATTTGTTTCTAACTTCAGAATATCTGCCTAAATACTTCATCCTTAAATTTTCAGGGCCTATGTATTAGTTTCCCCTGAAGTGTTTGGCCATGACCTGTACAGACTCAGACATCTTGAGTGACATTTTTCTGTAAAAGCATGACTGAAATTTGTCCAATACCTTGTTGCACACAGGACAACTAGTTTGCAGGTGCAAACTGAATACTCCTGACATTGCTTTATATTCTCATTTTAGCTATCTAATCAATAAAAAAGGGTCTACTGCCATGGATATGAGCTTTCCCACTGTCTCCATTACCAGTTTGGTGGATATGGGCATCCTGAGGCAATGTAGAACTTACCTCATGTTTACTGACAACCAATTAATTCTCAAACAAACTGATATGGTATGTGAGAGATGTATTTACACAATGTCACTGGAGGCAAAGCTCTCACATAGAAGTACTCCTAATGTCAATAAGGTTGTCAGTAGAAAACACTCTGTACCCATCACACAAAATAAAAAGCAGACATATAGACCCACATATGCTGAGGCACTTAAATGTAACCTTCCTAAACCACAAAGACCTCCTAGATGAAGTACACGTAACAAAAACCCTCAGCAGCCCAAAATGCATTCTTTCAAAACAACACCAACATCAACACATATAGCCACATCTCTTGGAGCCTCTACCTCTAAGCCCATAATGCAAGCCACCACACAATCCAACATTCTGGTCATTGGAGACTCCATTGTGAGACACACTGATGTCCTTCTTACCAGGCAGAGTAAGGCAAAAGTCACAGTCAGTTACTTATCAGGGGCTAGGATCAGCCACATTAAGCATGCACTCAGGTCATTGGACCACAAGTACCAGTATAACTCAGTCATAGTCCATGTGGGAGTAAATGACCTGTGACGTACCTCCCTAGACTATATTTAGAGAGACATCACAGAGCTCTTAGAATATGTGTCTCAGACTGGTACGAGCTTAGCACTGAGCAGCATTTTACCTTCTCCAAGGATGATGCCACAATACGAACTAAAGACGATTGACTTTAATAATTGGCTTAGTTTCTGATATCATTCTAAGGGGGTGCAAGATTTGTTAATTTGGATGGAGACTGTCAATAGATGACACTGCTTTGTCAGGGATGGTCTACATCTCTCCCTTCTAGGCTTTTGAATATTAGCTAAAATATTGTCTTCTCCCATAGTGCCTTTTTTAGGCAATGCCAAACTGAAAGTACTTCCGACATCACAAATCAAAACCAAGAAAATCTAAAGGTATTACTGCTCAATGCAAGGAGTCTAAACAAAAAACTCCACTCCCAAGAGGCTCTCTTCACCCTAGAGAATGATGATTCTGTGTGGTCGCTGAGACATGGTTTAAAGCCATGGAGAGCACACCAACAGTGCAAGGTTCTAATACCTTCCACACATTTCAACCAGGTACTACACAGACAGGGTCTCTATCTGCATCAAAAATAAGTATACCTTAAGGCTGGTCAAACAGGACAATGCACTTGAGCTGCTCCATGTTCAAATCACCATAGGCAAAATCCAATATCACTTACTTGCCAATTAATAGGTCACCCTCTATGACCCAGGAAACCCAAACCAAGTATTCAAACTTATTAGAAACACTAACCATCCAACCCAATGCCATATTCATGGGTGACTTTAATTATCCCACTATTAACTGGGAATTCTATATGACACCAAACATACAGGCACAGAGATTCCTGGATTTTGTAAACACAGACTCTCTGAACCAGATAGTCAATACACCAACCATGGGTGCAACCATACTGGATCTGGTCCTCACTAATATGGGAGAGTGTTGCACACCCCCCATTATAATGCCTTCCCTGGTAAGGTCAGACCACAAATTGGTCTCCTTTGAAGTAAAAATAAAACCTGGACCCCCAGCTAAACCTGGGGTATTCAGGAACTACTCTAAGGCTAACCTCCTGCTATTAAGTGATAACCTGGCAACATTTCAAGCCCCCATAAAGCCTGAGAACACTGCTGTCTATGCAGAACTGTTCACAAAAATCCTGTACAAGCATCTTAATAGCTGCATAGAGGCACCTGTACCCACCAGAAAGAAGTCCAGAATTTACTCAAAAAACAAACCACCCTGGTGGAATCACAAAATCAGTAGGCTGTACAACAGAAGGAAGAAAATCATGCCAAAAATTAGGAGGTGCAGCATCCAGCAGGATAAAAGCACTCTCATCAGACTAAACAAACATCTCAGAGGACAAATAGTCTACCAAAGCCAGATTTTAGGTGAATTTGGCCTCCCAGGCCAAGGACAACCACAAGGCATTCTTTAGCTATGTCCGCAACCTCAAAGACATTACATAATTGTGTGCAGAGCTCATTGTAAATGGAGCCACCTATACTGAGCCAGAAGATATAACAAACCTACTGGCCCTTAAATTCAGCTCCAACTTTACCCCTCTCTGCTTCTCAACCTTCCCTCAGGAAATACCATCAGATATAGGTCCCCATGCTATTACTAGGAAACAGGTCCTTAATGCTCTCTCTAAGGCCAAGAGCACTGCATCAATGGGCCCAGACAATATCCCAGAATGCCTTCTAAATAGCATGAAACATGACCTTTCAGAGCCTCTAGAATTGCTATTTAACTATAGCCTCCAAACAGGCTTTATGTTGCATGAATGGAGAACAGCAACTGTCATCCCTCTGTACAAAGGTGGGCCATCTACAAACCCTGGAAACTACAGACCCATAAGTCTCACTAGTCTTATATGTAAATATATAGAAAGAATTATCATGGAAATGGTCAATAGTGATATAGTAGACCTCAAGACACTGGACCCAATCCAGTTTGGTTTCATCACGGGCAGATCATGCCTACTCAATCTGGTGGACTTCTTTGAAAAGGTCACCAAAGCAATGGATGAGGGCAAAATGATTCACACTGCCTACATTGACCTGGCCAAAGCATTTAACACAATACCCCCCTCGGGCATTGTTGGCAAACTCATGAGGTTAGGTACAAACTTGTATGTCACCTGGTGGATGGCCAAATGGTTCAGAGACAGGACCCAGGAAGTTAGAATCTGGGAGTCCACCTTTACAAAGAGGCCAGTCACTAGTGAAGTCCCTCATGGATCAGTCCTTGGACTGCTCCATTTTGGTATTTACTTCTCTGAAATCAAAACCAATGACAGTGTGGTCTCTGGCTGACTAAATTAGCAGATGATTGCAAATTAGGAGCTGTCATTGAATCTTACACAGACACAAAGTTTCTCCAGAAGGGGCTGACACAGACAAGCAACTGGTGTCAGAGCCATGGACTAAAACTAAATGCCAAGAAATGCATGATTGTATCCTTTGAGAAGTCATCCATCCCTGGTAACTATCATATTGACAACATAACCCTTAGAAGTGATCCAGTAGTCAGGAACTTAGGGTCACACATAGATATTAATCTAGCCTTTGACCATCATGTGTCTACAGTGGTGAGGAAATCTTTTTATGTTGCACAAGTTCTAAACAAAGGTATGGCATCTAAGTCCAAGGAAGTCATTTTTCCACTGTATTTGGCATTCATCAAACCTATCATTGAGTAAAATGCCCCCTTTGGTATGTACCTAACCTGGCATATCCACCAATTGGAATGTCCACAGAGATTTCTCAATAAAATAATACAGGGCTTAAGTAAAATGTCCTATGCAGACTGCCTCAAGGCTCTATCCCTGTGTTCTGTCTCCTACAGGCTTTTGAGGGGATATCTATGCCTGACATACAGAGTATTGTCAAATCCCACTCTGAGAGAGACCTACTGCATATCTGCAAACAGCACCAGAATTACCTGTTCTAAAGATTTAAACCTTGCCTGTGATATAAATAGGACCTGCTGGAGAGACAGGTATGTATCCCAGAGATTACACCATCTCTGGAACAGGCTTTCAATCTATGTGAAGCAGAGTTACTCCCTAACACAATTCAAGTGTAACCTGGACCATTGGGTGGGGCACAGGAAATTCATCCCTGGTTTGCCACTTATAGGGTTGCCATCTTTTCAAATGCCCAAAGTTGGACATGTTCTGTTGAAATGTCAGATTTTCCAGGGCAAAACATACCTTCAGCCATGCATAGTACAGAACTTTACTTTTTTGCACAAATAAAAGCTTATTCTAGTAACATTTGAATTGCTTATGCTACTTCACATAACATATAGAAGTTTCACATATAAAATAACTGTTTTATGCAACTATTAAAGAAAACTTAGGAAATATTTTTGTCCTGAAATCTCAGGACATTTGCTATTTTTTTCATTTTTTTCGCAGGACACAACTGCCTAAAGAGGGACTGTCCCTCGTAAAGCGGGACAGGTGGTAACCCTAGCCACTTATGTCTCTAATGAATGCTAGCAACCTGTAAATGGTTTATCTCCCAGGCCCTAGCCTGTAAATGTTTCATCTCCCAAGCCCCTGCTTACACTTACCAAGGGTATCAGAACTTGTCAAAAATTTGGGATACATGGATACAGTTAAAAAGGCCCTTGTGATTGTTTGTCTAGTAAACACCTGTGAACCTATGAACCTATGACTCCTGCTACAGCTATCATCATAGTGTGGTATCTCTCTTTCCCTGTTAATTCAGAAATCTCATTGCTCAAACTCATGGTGAATGCCTCTGATTGTTAACTTTTTATATATTTCTGAATTGCTGTATTATTTTCTTTAACCACGTTTGCATTCTCAGTGGAGCTCAACATAATGTTGCTAATGTCCATGTCATTATACAGCGATTAACATATGCCGCCAACCATGCGATTTCTCTTCCTTGTGCAACGCCACTACCTTTGTCTATGAGTTGACACTCTTTGTACAGTTTTGTCTAACACAATGTGTTACCTGTTTCTGAATCTTGGAGCACTTTGTTATTAAGCCATTATTTTATATTGGACCTCTCCTTTCATCACCTCCTCCTGCCATCTTCTACCCTTCCCCTTTCCTTTACCCATTCTGTTGCAAATATTTACATATAACTTCTAAACATAGTAAAGAAAAGTTGTAAGGAGAGGAACAGTTATATGAAAGACAAAAACAGGGAGGGGCAGTAGATGACAGCATGGGCAGACACTCAAGGGAAGAGATTTAAAAGTGGAATGATAGGGAAGGCATCATAAGAAGGGAAGTAAACAAGTTGGCTGCACTCAACCTAGAAGTGGGATGTTATATAGTGCCGAAATTAGGGAATTTGAGCACATTGCATAGGAACAGTCAATGAGGAGGGAACAATTCTGAAGTACAGAGGATGAAGAAGCAGATAATACTGATAATAATCTTGATTTATTCCATTAACGTGTCTAAATCAAATGAAAATTTTACCATGTTTATTCATTATGCATAAAAACAGCATGCTGAATTTTTGTGCACAATTATTGAAAAGCTAAGTTGAAAAAACAGGTGCAAGTTGATAGTTTGGCAAAATAGAATCATAAACCAGCTAGTTTCTAAAGTTTTCTACTGCCACTTAAAATATGAAGATTTCCTCATATGGCATTTTAAAGAAATATTTTATAAGTTCTAGTTGTTGGGATGCAGCACCAGCATTGCTTTATGAAGTTGTGAGAATATCTCAGCTTTGTAAAAGAATGCCAATATTGTATTTGCTCTCACTGCTGAAGCATTCATTGTGCTTGTAACAAGCAATATATACAGTTTCAGACTTTCAAAACAAAACAAAAGATTTTTTTGCACCTCAAATTTGAGTTTTAGGGGGTACCAGTTCAGGAACTGTACAGGACTTCATCCTTTTCATTCATAACAACTTCCCAAAGCACAGCTATTGAAGTACAGCAACTGAAATAAATCTGCATTAAAAATAATTAAGAGGATCTGTTTCTGTAGACATCAGTGTTGCATTATCACACAAAGGTCACAGTACCCTACAGAAATAGAGCAATATATATTACCCCTTCCCTGAAGCAATATGACCTCAGAGTTAGAATGCAATAAAACGATATATATGATGGAAAATGATATCGGCCAAAGTATACTTTCCAAGGCAGGCCAGAAGAGTTTCTAGATATGTCCATTATTTAGCTAAAGATCTGTGTGCTTTGCTGAAGCAAACAGTTAACTTCAACTGATTGATGGAGTTTTTGATGCTCTGTGGGGCCATTTAGAGTCCTTCTAACCTTCTGTTTATTCTGCTTGCTTGTACTGCATGTTGACTATCAACCCCCTCCTGATCAATTGCCCATTTGTTTCCCATCACTAGAATGGGGATCAGCCACGTGGGGCTATCATTCAGACAGCCATCATGAGTGGTTTAAGGATTTTCAACTTAAGCCCTACATTCCCCATGAATGCTCAACTTGCAAAGCTGAAGGGGGACATGGGATGGTCTGTCCACCTTGGTCATCCTTCACTTCCACCAATGACATTATCAGTAAGCAGCCGCACCTCCTTCTGTCAAGCATTAGTAGTTTCACCATTCTCCACTACAGAAATTGCCCTTCACTCTGTGCTCAATTTATGCTCACTGCCCCCCCCCCCCCGAGAGGCACTCCTCTCCAGCCTGTGCTGCAGCTGCTAATCAAATCACAGTTATGTGAGTCAGAGTAAAGGGCTCCATCCCTCTGTGTCATTGGTAAATATTTTAGATTTATGATCATAGTTTGAATTAATGTTATCCAAAATATAATTAATTACTGCTATCCATGTCTGTAATATTACAAAATCAGTGGGTCCACTATGGATAATCACATCTCATTTGATCGACCTGAAATTACTCCATTCTAAAATACTGAAAACTTTGGGAGTTCACTAACCAAAACACTGACACTCTCAAGGTTGCAAAATAAAACAAGCATGTTTTGTCAGGGTGAGCAAGCTGTCCTTGTACCCTCCAATGTGGGCGAACCTCCCCAACCCCAAACAATGTACATACACATATATATATATATATATATATATATATAGAGAGAGAGAGAGAGAGAGTAGGAAACTTACCTATAAAGTCAGACACAAACTGAGAGATCCTATGGGAAATGGTAACATGAAAAAAGTGTTTGTTTCCCAAAAACATGGGCAAAAGAAAGAAACAGGGCAAAAAAACTGATACCAACACCTAAGATCACTGTGTCTTCAAAAGTGAGTATGTGTACAACAAACAGATGGTGCAAAATGGATGGTATAATGGCTAGATCAGCTATCAAAATCCTGCCAACGAAAACTGACCAAATACATACAAAAAAATTAAAATGAGTGAAACAATCTGGGACTATATGGCAGCTACTAACCAAAAATTAACTGCAATAGAAGAAACCCTAAGTAGGCATGCTGATGACATTTTTATCCCACCCCCCCAAAAAAAAATTGGTGAAGGATATAAAGGAAGAATTAACTGATTATTCAGTAACATATGATGAAATCAATCAATGGTTAATTGACTTGGAGTTTCATTCAAGGAGGGAAAACCTGCATTCCAGAGCAATTCCTCAGAAGTTGCAGGAAACAGTTGTAAGAGATTTATGCAAGCTTGTACTCATCAATGGACAGGAAGCTCCCCAAATGAGTTAAAACAGAACAAGCTCATAAAGTACATGTCAGGCATGACTTCTCTAAAACGTCTAATACTAACAGTAGTGAAATTGAGTTAAAAGAAAAGATTCGAACAAATTTATGGAAGAGGGTAACAGTATTAAAATGGGGGAAGCCATAGTCTTTGTAGACAATGATTATTTGAGTAAAACAAAAGCAAAACTGAATGCATTTACTTCCTGCTTTAAAAAATACAGGGAACTACACCTGAGATTTAAATAATTATATCCAGCACCCCTAATGGTTTTTTACCCATTAGGTGTTAAGACCGATGCAGATCCACAACAGGTATTGCATTAACTAACAAGCAGAGGAGGAGAATTACTGAAGGATCAGAATGAACCTGAAATAAGTAGCAAGACTGCAGGAGGAAAGGAAAAGCAAGACAAGATATTAAGAGAGACACTTCCTATAAAACCACTCCCTATGTTTCAAAAGAAAATGCAGAACAATATGTGTAAGGCTTTGGAGTTTGCTAAGGAAATCACTGAGTTCGTCCAGTCAAATATTCAGGAAAGTATTTTGGAAAATAATACTGTTGACTATTGACTGTTGATTTGTGGATTATGTAACTTTTTTTTTTAAGTAAAAAAGAAAGGGTACACTGGCATGTTTTGGACACTAACAATAGCAGTAGCCTAAAACAGGTGATGCTTCTTTTTTCTTTCACCCAGAAGTATGTTTCAGAAATAGCATAACTTTAAGAGTGTTATATAAATCTAAGATGGTGTCGATTTGAAAGAGGAGAGAAACAAAAGTGCTTGCTAGATAAGGTTGGGGGGAAAGCACAACTGCTTTTTGATGGGAGCAGACAATCAGTGAGGGGAATCTGACTGTATAATACTTATGTTAAATATTTTATTTTATTTAGAGATGGGTAAACTGGATATCTTTTAAATAACTGCCAGAAAGATGTAATCTGACAAGGTATAAGCATGTTTGAATATTCAGAAGATGAACTTAGAAACCAGTATTAGGGTGACAGATACCGACTTCAAGTAATAGAGGCAATAATTAAGTGAAAAAGAGATTATTTTCATTGCTAGAATATTTAACTGCCTTAACCTACCCGCTGATCCACCCTTACCAATAAAACAGACATGTTTAAAGTTAACCCAGATTGAAAGTATCACAACATGTCTAACCCCTGCTGCAGAGGCTCTGGAAGCTTTTAAAGACTGGGGGGGGGGGGGGGAATCAGAGGGTGACATGGGCAATTAGTGATCTAAAAAGGGCAATTTTTTTAAAACGGTTTAGTACCACAACATAGGTTCACTTGGAGGACATTTTAAGCTTAGCCAATTTCCATTTTGGTGCTTGAATTAACATTTCCCAATTGGTCTTACCTATCCCATGGCTGATAATTGTATAGTAGCCCTAGTGAGAATAAATGTGATCACACTATAGATAATTTGAGGGGACCCATGTAAGGGATGCAGAATTTAGGAACTGCCTCTATCCATTAGCGGCATAAGGGGCAATCCTGGAGTACATTTTCTATTACCCCTCCATAGATTCAAGCTGCATTTGAATATGGACAGGGATGAGCTTTGTTTTACTTGAATGGATAGTCTGTTCTAGATATATATCCATCTCTCCACAACATTCAGTTTAGATACCTGAAATGAGCATTTCTGATGCTATTTGACTTTCTGATGTTCAGTAGGTCCATCAATATTAGGTCAGAGGATACATTGTATGCCAGACATGTCACCTCTAAGCACTCTGTAGGATACTGAATATAGTGATAAATCTTGGAGGTGCTCCATGAAAGAGCTGTTGTTTAGGACTTGTATCCTTTTAGTAAGGTATCTCTGTGGGTATTCCATTTGTTGCATGGGTCTGGACAGATACATGCCAAAGTAGGCATTATACAAAATGATTGACCTAATGAGGGCTTTGTAAATGGGGACAATAGCATCTCTGGATCTAGTCACAATCAATTTGTTCATAAGCTGTGCAATATAGAAAGACTTTCTTATGACTCTGGGCACATGTTGGTCAAAAGTTAGGTCACTGTACACACAAGTTCCCAAATGCCAAACAACTGGGTCAGTTCTCAGGGGACATTGTGAGTTTGGCAGTTCCCTGGAGTAGATGACTTCCCAAATGGTACGATAATGTATGTCTTTGATTTTAGTTTCAATTCATGATTCTGGCACCAGTTATTACTTATTTATTTTACATTTGTTGACCGGGATTGTCTGACTGAGCTGAAGAGCCCTTTTTCAGTGGAGGCCCAGGGAGAAAGGCTCCAACATATTATACAATTTCATTATAAATTAGCATTAAACAGCAATTTTACAGGATTATTACAAGGCATTAAGTAGCAATACAATGTTATACAGTGTCAATAATCAGGAGTATAGCAAAACTATTTCAAGATGTATAAAAAGAAAATATGTTATTAAGATGAATATAGTTTTTGGGGTAAGTAGTTATAAAAACCCAGTTTTATCATAATGTAGTTGCATGAAGCCATGACAATTATAGTTGCATGAATCCATGAAAATTACAATAGAATGTTTCTCTGAGGCGATTTGCTTAATAGATTTTAGAAGACAGTAGAAAGAGTAGTCAAGGAAGATTACAGAGCTAGCGAGTAGAGTGAGTTAAGGGCAGAAAGTAGATTAAGGTATGGGAAGTAGGAGATGCTTAAAGAGGGAGAGTCCGGTGGCAGGACCAGTGACTTTTAAAGTGCTCTTTGGTGGCTGTCTTAAATTGTTTAGGATGTGTAAGGGTCCTGATTTCTAGTGGGAGCCTATTCCAGGCAATAGTGGGGTGATAGCTATACATCTTGCATCCAAATTTAGACTTGGGTTTGTAGATTTGTAGTAGGTCTTGGTTAGAGCTTCGGAGAGGTTTGGAGGGAGAATAATAATTGTTGCACAAAACCCATTTTAACAAAAAAGAACATCAGAAACTTATTAGAGAAAATGAGCGGTCAGGTTATTATGTGAAAATGGACAAGGAAAGAAAAACTTAGATACAGATACTAACCAGTAAAGGATTATATATAAAGGTACAAGAGGAACTGACAGATCCTCAAGCAATATATGTTTTTCTTAAGGAAGATAATAACAATACCATCAATATATAGCCTGCTGAAAACTATATAGCACAACCTTCCCTTCTCATCAGAGCCTTCTCCTTATAATTGTTTTTCTTTTGTTTTTTTTTTTTTTTGTTTGTTTTTTTGGCACATTCAGTTGCTCCCTGATTTTTGTCTACTTCGCTTTGGATTCCATTCCCACTTGAACTGATATGTTTCTACTAAACTATGGAGGGAAGTCATCTTAGATTTGTTCCCTTCATTTTTCAAAACTTTCACTATGTTTGGATCTGATGAGGTCAGCAGATGTGTATGCAGTCATAAGATTACATATTTATACATGTAATCAATTTAGAGGAGGCCTATACTTTGTTACAAATAAGGGATGATGACATGGGAAGTTAAAACAGGAAGAACTGAAGTATCAAAAAACTATCGAAAGAGAAATCTGAGAACCATATTTCTGAAAGAAAATTATTATAGTTGCTAAAGTAGTGCAGTAGAAGAAAACAAAAGGTGACTTTAATCTTTACGAAGGGGGCCAAATAGTATACATGGGGCTGGAAATGATACTTAAGAAAATGCTCAGATAGTAAGAAGACTTACTATCCTCTCCAGAAATTGTTAGATATCATTTAGAGGCCAAATTGAACAACACATTTAGATAACAAGTAATGCATAGAGAAAGAAAAAACAGAAGTAAGATAATACCAAACTCATATCAGGGATGAATGGAATCAGCACTTCAACAGACAAATATCAATACAGAAATGGAGGGAGGGATGCCTGATCGCTAGATATGTCACAAAAGCCAGAAAATTCAGAATATTTTCATGTAAGTGCCTCCACAATTATTTTACACATCAGCAAGACTAAGAGCCACTTGTTCCTCCAAGCTGTCTGTATAAGCTGAAGATGTGACAAGGGAACACAAACAGACTGGGATCATATTTATTTATGCATTTTTTGTTGACAGACTTAGTCCCACTAGGCTATTGGACTCTTTTCAGGGGAGACCTGAGTTGGTATTTTTAATAACTGGAGAACTTTTTGCCAGAGCATTTGGGAGCTTTCCCTTTCTCTTTAGATTTGCTAGATGGCACCAGAGGGCTCCTGCAGCAGCAAGGAAGACTCCTTGGTGAAGCATCAGCATGGAGGAGAGGAGAAAAGCTATTAAGAGTATGGAGGTGGAAAGTGAGAATTTGCAGAAAAATTTGTTTGATACGGCCCTTCAGAATGAAGATTCCTGTGTGGTAGATATTACAAATGAGTAGTGTTTAGCTGTCTCCATGGAGAACGAAGTAAGTGAGACAGCTGAAGTGGTGCAGATAACTAACTGCCATCAGGAGGGCTTGCAGGTAATATTCTGGTAAAAATAAACAAGTAGAGTAATCCAGGTGACAGTTCTGCTGTTTCATGGCAGATGGCAGATAACTTTTTCAGAAGTGCTGTCGATAGCAATGTGGAAAAGGAACTAGGTGATGTGACATCAGAGAATGCAGCAGCTAAAACGTATGCAACAGTGACAGAAAGTAAAAGAGGACAGCAGCAACAAACTGATAAGCTGTCTGGTTTTGTAGTAACAGGTAATGCAGTAACTAAAACACATGCAACAATGACAGCAGGCAAAAAAAGAGAGCAGCAACAAACTGTAAGTAAAACTAATTTTAGAAAGAAGAGAAGACCAACTGTGAGAGTAAGAACAAAAAATGGCATTGTAATAGACAAACATTATGTATGGGACAATTTTCTAAACTGTTGTTTTAAAGCTCATGAAATTTGGTCTTTTATATATATTAAGACAGAGAATTCCTGTGAATTAACATTTGATACTGATCCACTGTTGAAATTTCTGGAACTAAGTAACAAATGGAAGGACATTTATCCTTGGAACAATTATTTATTTTCTGGTAGTAACTTAGTGTTAAAAATGTTACTTTGCAGTTTAGAACTGATGAACTAGAAGAAGACAATGTTAAAAAATGCAAGTGGATCCTGTGTGAAACTGTTGATAATACTGTGAATGGTAGAGAGAAGACAGAAACTTACGGAATGGAGGGTGAAGGTCGAAAGCTGTTTTGAAATGTGAAAAAAAAACACGGTGAAATAATTGCCAAGTGTTATTGTTTGTAGATGATCATAGAGGGACATTAAGATATGCTGGCCAGCCTAAATCATGTTTCTTTTATGGGGATGTTTCTCATTTAATTAGTGATTGTGACAAGGTACAATGTAACCAGTGTGAGGAGAAAGGACATACAGCAAGAAGGTATGTGCATGAATGCAGGTTGTATAAAAAAAAGGAAAACTTTTGGATGGATTGTCAAGAGCAAAGCATAAATAATGAAAAAGAACGGGAAAGGGAGAAAACATATACACAGAAGAAAAACAAAAGACTGGGGGAGAGGGTGAACTAGGTAAAGAAGGTCTAGAAGAAGAAAAAAATATGGAGAGGAAAACTAATCAGTGTGTATGTGTGTACAGGAACAGAGATCAGGAGAAAGAATTGATACTAATATTTTTTTGAAGTTCCAGCCTCTAAAAATTTGATTCTGACAATCAAGGATTATTTTTACATAAACCCAGGAAAAAATATTCAGTTGAGGAAAGAGTAAAAATAAGAAAACATTTTGAAAATATTTCCTCTAAACTTAAAAAGAAGGAAAAGTTACAATTGTAGAATACCTTCAGTAAATGTGAACAGTATTATTAATACTGTGTGAAGGATAGGGATACTGGAATTGTATACTAAATGTGATGTGGATGTTATTCTGTTAGATAATGCAACATTCCTGACAAGTGAAGAAAGACTGTAAACAGAAGCAACTGTGGGGTGGAAATATAGTATGGCACTTACGAAGTAAAAATTGTTCTGGAGTAGCTGTGTGCATTAAAAAGCATTGAAAATACTAGGTGCAACATTGGTAAGGCTGGAAAATGTAACTATTGTGGATGCAAGGTAGAAACAATATGTTTATAGAATTAGGTATTGCAGGTATTGCAGTTATGGAAAGATCATATAACCATGACGGACTTCTATAATACCTGGTCTGAATGGCGGATGGAATTTAAAAAGAAGTATGAAAAGTGTTTTTTTTCCAATGGCAGGATAATGTAAGAAAGGAAGACGAAGTGAAGTATGGGAAAACGTATAAAAATGTATTAGACAATTTAGAGGATGATACAAGAGAGTGTTATAATATGGAAAAAAGAAATATATAAAGAAATCAAGAAAAAATTAAGGCATTACTGTTTAAGCAGAGATATTTTCAAAGGTGAAGGGAGAAAGTACCTGCATACTGAGGTAAAATAGTAAAGGAGAATATTAGTATTACGACCGAAATGAAAAAATGTAAAAGGGGAGGAGAAAGAAGACAGGAGTAAATTGTGGGTATTGTAGTACAGCATGTAGAGACTATATATGAGAGTAAAAAGAAGTCAAAACAAGAGAGAATGGAAAGTAAAAAATCCAGAATGAATTTGAAAAACAAATTACTATTAGTGCATTTATTTATTTATTTATTTAACATTCGTTAACCGGGAAAGTCCGACTTGGAACAAAGCCAATTTTCAGCGGAGGCCTGGGGAGAAACGCTGTAGATGCATGTCTTTGTAATTGAATGAAATATATAGGAAAGTAAATGTTAATTCAGTATCAGGACCACATAGTATAGCATATGGAATGTATAATAAATTAATAGATTAATTAATAAATTAGCAAAGAGAGTATGATGGTTGAAGGAAGGGTTTGTTTATGAAGAGTTATGTAGTAGGATATTACAATTTATATAGAAGAAAGATGAAAAGAATTAAATAAAAAATGGAGACCCATCATAATAAAGAACACTGAATGTAAACTTGTTTATGAGAATAATACAGAGGAGAATGAAAGGAAGGATGAGGGATATTATTCAAGAACATCTGTATGGTATAAAATGGAAGGGATGTCAAGAATTGTTATTGGTTGTGAGAGAAACTTTGGATGATATTATAAGAAAAAGGGAGGATATGAAACTTATGGTAGGTGATATTAGGTTCATAGGTTCATAGGTGTGTACTAGGCTAATTGCCCTGGGGCCTTTAAAAGCCTAGCCATAAGATTACCCTGGCATCGTGCCACCCAACCTTAGTTCCCAGTGTCTCTGTCGTGTAGAGCCACTGGAGTGATCCCCGGGGTGAATTTTCTGTTTCCCATCCAGTCATCAAGATTTCTCTTGAAGAGGGTCAGCGAGCTGATCTGCTTGACATGTATGGGAAGTCTATTCAATAGCATGGGCAGTCTCTGGGTTATGAAACTGTCCCATCAGTACATTCTGTTGATTGTGGTCTCTGGAGCATGTGGTACAGAGAGATTGGGATTTCTTTTGATGTAGCATTTCTAACAGAGCTGGGTCAGACATGTCTTTGTAAGTCAAGAAGAGATCGCCTCTAAGTAGGTGATATGAGACAGAGAATAGTTGTAGTTTTTTGAGTCTGCCCACAAGTGTTTAAGGCCTAGGATCCTCTTTGTGAGGTACTTTTGCGGCCTCTCCAGTTGTTGCAGTTGTCTAGTGAGGTACATGCCAAATGGGGCATTGTACTCGATGATTGACCTAATGAGAGAAGAGTAGAGGGAGACAATGACCTCTTTCTTCCTGGATGCAAAACTCTTAGTAATGAGATGTGCCACATAGAAGGACTTTCTGACCACAGTGACAATGTGGTGATCAAAAGAGAGGTTGCTGTCAAGCTGTGTTCCCAGATCTCTTATAAAACCTTCTGTGTTCAGTGGACTACCATTGATGTGGTAATTCATGGGAACTGGGTTTTTCCTAAAGGGGATGACAACACATTTTTTGGCATTGAGCTTAAGGCCATGGTTCTGACACCAGTCGTTGGTCTCAGTGAGGCCATTCTGTAGGATGTCAACATCACTTGGGGAGTTAATAATAGCTTCCAACTTGCAATTGTCTGCGGACTTTGTTAGCCAGAGTCCCTTTGTGTTGGTCTGGACTTCAGAGAAGTAGAAACCAAACAGGAGAGGATGCAGGACTGAACACTGTGAGACTCCACTCATGACTAGTCGGCGGTCTGATTTTGAGTCAGCTACTTTCACACTGTGGGTTTTATCTGTAAGCCAGTTTGCAACCCACCTAGTGATATAAGAGTTGATGCCTAGCTTAGTGAGTTTTTCTATGATTCCTGAGTGAGGGAATGGTATCAAAGGCCTTGGCCAGATCAAGGTAGGCTGTATGAACCACCTTGCCTTCATTCCAGTGATTGACTCAATGAAGTCGACCAAGTTGAGCAGGCATGATCTACCCTTCACAAAACCAAACTGTGTGGGATCCAGAGATTCCATATATCCTTGTTTATCAGGTCCATGATGATGTGCTCCATAGCTTTGCATATCAGACTCATCAGGCTAATGGGGCGATAGTTCCCGGGGTCTGTAGTCACTCCTTTGTGAAGAAGGATGACTGTAGCAGTGCACCATTTGTTAGGGACAAAACCTGAAGTGAGACTGTGGTTGAACAGGTCACACAGGTGAGGTGCCAGTTCACTCTGTACTTCATGTAGAACACAGCCAGAGATATTGCAGGTCCCATAGAAGCTGTATCCTTGGCCTTGGACAGTGCTGTTTTAACCTGTGCAACAGTAATACTGGGTGCCTGGCAATCTACTGATATTGTGCTTGGTCTTTTGGGGGGAGAGGGGTAAAGCTGGCACTGAATCTGTTGGCCAGTATATTGGCAATATCTGTTGGCTCATATAGGAGGTACCATTGTGCAGTAGCTCAGAGCAAATCTGGGTATTGCCATGGAGATTCTTTACATAGCTATAGAAGACCTTTTAGCTGTCTTTACTATCTGCTGCAATGCTGTTTTCATAGCTAGCTTTAGAGGATTTGATGAGGGATCTCAACTTTTTGTTGAGGCTGATAATGGAGTTTTTCCAGTCTTGGGACTTCACCTTATTTCACATCAGTTTCCTCCTTCTGTTGTAGAGTTTGTTTATGGTAGGGGACCACCAGATTGGGCTCCTTTTTTTGGAGGAGAGCATCTTGGTTCTATTGGGTATGGCAAGATCCATGCATTTGTGTACGTGTTCGTACAGTGCATTGGTGTATGATTTGGCGGTCATGCAACTAGTCTCCATTTGTGTGGGTGCCGTGAAGTTAACCACCTCTGTTTCTAGAAGCCCAAAATTAGCTTTGGAGAAGTTTTTCATGGTGGTTACCTTTGCAGGGGGGTGGGAGGGATATGGATTTCCAAGCTGATTAGTTTATGGTCGGATCTAACCAGAGAAGAGTTGACTATTAGTGTAGAGCAATGGTCACTCATGTTAGTAATGACCAGGTTAAGGATGTTGCTACCTCTAGTGGGGGTAAGAACAAGTTGGTCCAGGGCATTGGAATTAATGAATTCCACGAAACGTTAGGCAAGTGTATTGGTACATGAGTAGTTTTCCCAGTTAATGGAGGGGTAGTTAAAGTTGTCCAGTATGAGAGTGTTAGGTTGGACCCTAATATTCTTCAGCATGCTTAGGAACGTGGAGTGTGAGTCTTGGGACATGGGTGGGGACCTATAGCAGGCTATGACCTGAATCACTGTCTTACCCAATGTTAGCTGCATCTGAAGTATCTCTGATGCGTTGTGTTGGGCTACCAGTCTGGAGGTATGCATATCCTTTATAAATATGGAAACACCACCACCTTTGGAGGTTTGGTCAAAGTTCTGGGGCCAAAAGGTGTGGAATGAGTTATAGCCTGGTAGTGCAGGGGTGCTTTCTGCTGCCTTGAACCAGGTCTCTGTTACAGCAGAAATGTCGATGTTCTCCATTTTAAGGAATGCTTCGAGCAAGTGCATTTTGAGATTTAGACTTCTAGTGTTGAGCAGCATGACTCTCAGATTGCATTTGTTTGTAGCTGTTATGGTGGTAATTTGGTCTTTGGAACACCATCTAAAAAAAGGCACTATAGGGTTGGCAAGAGCCTTGGCCAGTATCCGGAAGCCCAGGGGTGACAGATGCAGGCTATCTCTGGCAAAGCATTGAGGTCTGTCAATCATGTCATCCCAGGCAGACAGATACTGGATCCCCTTAGAATGACACCAGAAACTTAGCCAATTGTTGAAATCAATCATTTTCTGATTGTACTGTTGTATCATTCTGGGTGATGGTAGGATGCTGCTCAGGGCTAGGGTCATACCCGCCTGGGTTACATAATCCGAGAGCTCCTCTATGTCTCTTTTCATGTAGTCCAGGGAGGTATGTCCCAAATCATTCATACCCACATGTAGATTGACAGAGTTATATTTGTACCTGTTGTTGAGGGACCTGAGTGCGTGTGTTATGTGGCGCATCCTGGCACCTGACAGGCAACTGACTGTTACTTTCTCCTTATTCAACCTAGTGAGTGGGACATCAGTGTGCCTCACTATTGAATCACCTATGACTAGTGTGCTGGACATGCTGTTTTGCCTTAGGGGCTTTTGTTGAGTGGCACACTGTTTAGGAGGGTTATGTGTCTTGTGATTAGTGTTATGTTGTGGTGGTAGAGTGCGTTTTTGCCTTGGAGGTCTCTGCTGTTTGGGTAGATTTTTATTGAGAGCTTTGCGAAGGTGGGTGTGTGGTTTGTGATTTTATGTGAAGGCAGTGCTGGTGTGTGTTCTGAAGGGCTATGTGTTCCATGCGGTGTGGTGCAAGTATTGACCTTCTTCTCTTGACCAGCTATTTCTGCCTTGGCTGGAGAGTGCGTGGCTTCCAATTTGGATATATAAGTGCGTCTCTTGCAAGTTTGAGTGTTGGGAGGTAAGAGGAGATGGGTATCGGTATACATGAGGCAGTTGCTATATTGCCTCAGGATGCCCAATTTCATCAGGTTAATAGGAGAAAGCACACCAGGTTAATAGGAAAAAGCAAGGCATTTGCTACAGGAGGACATGATGCTTTGTGGGATGCTATGGAGAAGTATGGAATAGGTAACATAATTAGGAGAGTGTTTATGTCAGCATATCAAAATAATAGAGTGAGAGTGTTAGTGAAGTGGTGGCTGAGTAAAGAAATATGCATAAAGTATGGTAAAAGACAAGGATGTCCTATAAGTGGAATATTGTTTGCATTGGTAATAAATGCAATAGTGAGTAAAGTAACTTATAAAATGAAAGATGCTACATATGTGATGCAAAAGAAGTGATGATTTAATTCATTTTGACATACTCAAATGATATAGTTTAACGAGTTATTTACAAAATGTGGAAAAGGGAAGTGTTGGTTTGTCTGAATGGAAGTTTAAAGGAAAAGGGAACGACCTTGAATAAATATAAAAGGTAGGGTTTGGGTAACGGGGTGAAAATTGGGGGGGTGTAGATTTTTCAATGAATGAAGTGGCTTGCTATGGATAGATGTTGGGTGAAATTGTGTAGTTGTGATGCAATGGTAGGGTTTGTTAAAATAAATGAAAGAAATATGTATTCTGTGGAATACATATATATTAGCATTCAGGAAAAAGGATTTATCTGGTGATTACTGTATTAATAAAAAAACAGCATATATGTTAAATGTATATTTGATCCCAGAAAAATATAAAAATGGAATTGTACAAGTGGCGTTTTGTTCCATATGGGGCTCAAAATCAAATCCAATGAGAAGAGGTGTGCTGTGTATGAGTGAAGATAAAGGGGAGTTGAGGTTACAAAATCCAGTTGTTTACTCTGCTTTTTTAAATTTGTATAGAGTATTAAAGTGGGTAAAGGAAGAGAATGAGAAATTAATAATGAGAATGTTTAAATATAAATACAAAAAGTTGTGGGAAATGATACCAAAAAGATAAAAAGGACAGGTAAATGAAGACATTAAAAATTATCAAGAAAAAATACTAACATGGAAAATGAAAATTGCTATAAAGAAATATAGAAGGATGTGGTATAATAATGTAACGAAACAATATTATTATGTAAATCTGGGTTCCTATTACCTGATCGAATGTTTAAGTTAGCGAATACCTAAATGTCAATCTGGTAATAGCGAAAGCAAAAAAACGTGAACGGACGATTTAACACAGGGAAAGAATTCCCTTGGCCGTTATGCGGATTTTGCCCTTTCCCCACTGTAGAGCAATCTTGGAGTTGGTCTATTTAGTTAGGGGGTGTGGGGCAAAGCCCCCCCCACTTCATTTTGGTTTAATTTTTTTTTTTTTGTGGCTGAGGGAATTCATTCCCTAAGTTAAATCGGCCATTCGTTGTTTTAATTTTTCGATATTACCAGGTTGACATTTAGCTATTCGCTAACCTAAACATTCGATCGGGTAATATAGGTATGTAAATCCATGGGAACATTTACCAAAAGTGATTAAAGCCATTAAAGTAAGGACAAAGTGGTGTAGCAAGATAGTTGAGTGTCAAAATGACCTACAGAGACTGATAACAAATAAGTTACCAGTAAAGGAGAATATGCCATATAAAAAGAAAGTTGAAAGACTGTGTTTATTTTGTAGGGAAGTAGAGACAGCAAAATATGTAAAAAAGTGGTTAAATTCTGGAAAAACTGTGTGAAGAAAATTTGTTTGAGAATATTTGTGACATAAACAATATAGATATGAATATGATTACGTATGGCTATTATAAGAATAAAAGAAAGAATTTGTGAGAAGGGTAGATCATTTATTTTACATAATATGAGTTATCTAGAATGAAAGACTGAATGAAGTTGTATTTAATGGGAAGTGGATTTTGGAAGATATATTGCGAAAAATTAGATTAAAGTTGTAGGCGTGGGGTCAATTAAGGAAGAATAACAATGAGGATGTTATAATAAAAATGATAAATAGTAAGAAATAGAAATATGCATATATACACCTGTAAAGATGTACAATTTGAAAACATATAAATGTAAATAATGTCTTGTATGTTGTGTTTCAATAAAGGACCCTCAATTTTTGTTGGCAAGTGGTGTGGGATTTTTTACATACACCCGAGCTGCCACCAACTCAGGCAGATGGGACCCCAGTTTAACATCTCATCCAAAGGAAGACACATTCAGGAGAGCAGGACCCCATCTTGGGCTGCACTGCAGTGTCAGCAATTCAGCTACCTGGTGTGGAAATAGAACTCACAGTCTTCTGCACCAGAGGTAGGTGTGCCACCTGTTTCAACACTGATATGTTCAGGGATTGCTCAAAGCTGCAGTTGCTTAAGGGGAAACTTCAACAGGTAGTTGAAAAAACTGCAGGAGAGCAGTTAATTCTTACTGAGGAAATGATTTCATTGATATCCTTATCATTAATTGTACCTAAAAAAAAAACACAATCACTAGAAAATAGAAAAAAAGAGAAGGCACCAACAATCCAAGAAGACATGAAGACCATGGAAGAAATTAAAGAATGTGAAAGGAGGACAATTAAGATGGAAAAAGGAAAAAATGTAATATGGGACCCATGTTTAAACTTCTAGACAGAAGGAAACTGAAGTGTGTGATAGAGGCAAAAAATAAAATAAAATAATTGAAGCCATTCTCAATAAAGATATAAACTAGGATAGAGAAAGATTTAAAATTCAGAGATGCACACGTTAGTGTTAAGCAGTACTCAAGAAGCTGCATGGTATAAATAGCTCAATATTGAATGTTTTATATTTGATTTGCGTTTTCTTTATTATAAAGATGGATGACTAATGTGTCAACACTGATATGTTACTTGGTTGTATATTACATTTTATGTTTGCTCATTTTATGAAATTAAGTGTTGTATGCACAATAGACTATGTATCATCATCAACCCCCGTTTTTTTCCAATTTTTATACATAGGATTGTGGTGTTGTGTCAACTGTTTCCATCTCTCTCATATCAGTGCCACTCTCCAGCCTTCTTCATCAGTCATGCCCAGCAGGTCTTCTTTCACACAATCCATCTATCTCTTTGCAAGACAAATTGTTTTCTCTTGCCATCTTCCTGACTGTCCTAAATCTTCTTCACCACATTATGTTCTACTTTCTTGCACATGTGCCCAAACAACTGTAATCTATTCTCTTTGACCTTCTCTGAAACTGCAGCTACTTGGGCTTCTGCTGTGATGTCTTCATTTCTTCATCTGTCCCACAGTGTACATCCTACTACTCTTCTCAGCCACTTCATCTCCATCACCCCTAGCTTCCTCAACTGTTCTGCCTTTACTACCCAGGTTTCTGTGCTATACTATACAAAAGTACTGGTCACACCACTGTTTGATACAACTTAGTTTTCAACTTTTTTGCCATTCTTCTGTCACACGCTACCCCTGACACTCCGTGACTGTTGGCTACAGCCCATCTGAGTGTAGCTTTGACTTCCTCATTCAGACTTCCTTTGTCCTCAGTCACATCTCCCAGACAGTTAACCTGTTCCACTATTTCCCTTCTATCTCAGTTTTCATCTTCTTCTAATGTCCGCATTTGCTGTCATTACAACTGTCTTGTCTGTTCTCAGTTTTATCCCATGAGCCTTCAGTTTTTTATTCCATTCCCGTATGACTTGCTGAATTCTTTTTCAGAGTCTGCCCATAATGCCACATCATCTGCATACAGCAATTTTATTGCTCTGTCCCTCTCCAACCTGTTGGCTAATTTAGTCCATCATTAGTATGGTGTATACCCACTCCTACCTGGAATCCCTCTTTGAGTCCAAATACTATTCATACTTGTGTCTTTAAGTCTTTGCACATAGCCTGCACAAAGTCTATCAATGTTTCTGGGACTTAGAACCATTGTAGGACTGCTTATATCAGCTTTATTGAGACCTTGTTATATGCTTTCTCCAAGTCTATGAATGCGCATTTGGACTGTTTTCTCAACACTAAATTCTTCTCAACTATCTCTCTCACTGCAAACATTGGGTCATTATGCTGCATCCTGATCTGAATCTAAACTGTTCATCTCCCATCTTACTTTCTACTGTTCTGTGTATTCATTTATTCATCACCATTTTCATAACTTTCATGCAATGTGACAGGAGCCTGATAACTCTATCCTGCAGACAGTTATGAATGCCCCCATTTACTCTTGTGGATTGGCACTAGATTGCTTATTTTCCCATCATCTGAGATGTGGTTTTCTCTCCATATTGCTATGAGTACTCTCTGGAGCCATTTCTCCCCTAACTCACCCAACATCTGGATCATATCTGCTGTACCCTCCTCTGAGCCTTCTGCTTTCCCTGACTTCTTACTTCTTCAGACTATATGTATCTATATCTGTCTCTCTATATATACATGCTTATATGTACAGTATGTATACATAGGTAGAGACACACACATTTATATATATATATATATATATATATATATATATATATATATATATATATACACATACATACACACACACACACACACACACACACACACACACACACACACACACACTCACACACACACACACACGCACACACACACACGCACACACACACACACACACACACACACACACACATGTGAATACCAACTCTGATATCACACAGACTCATAGAAAATGGACTAAGTAAGGAACATGCAGCACTCACTTTCTCACTCTTCTCTATGTGCAACCCTGAGAGGATGCTGTCAATCTATTCGGTTTGATGCTCTGATTGTCGATCCAATATACAATGATTTATTTTAGTGAGGTACACATTAGTTTTGCAACCATAAAAATGCACTGTTACAAGAGGGTATATGAGGTTGGTGTCAATTTAGTGCTAACCTGAATACATCTTGTGTCTTGTTTAAAATTCCACATTACCTGACCCAGAGACTCCCCATACTCTGCAACAGACTGCCCATACATGTCAAGCAGAGCGCCTCCTTGGCCCTCTTCAAAAGGATCCTTGACGATTGGATGGGAGAAAGGAAATTCATCCCAGGGATCACGTCAGTTGCCCTGCTAGACAGGGGTCCAGGGAAGTAAATATTGTGGGAGGAAATATCCGGGGAATTGTTTGGCTAGGCTTGTATAGGCCCTAGGGCCGATAGCCTAGTACCAACATATGACCCTCTGAACCTAAAACTCATTTAAGAAAGCAACATACTGGTAATACCATGCTGAAATCCTGAAGTATTCTTCAAAAAAAAACTACTCTATCTGGACCATCACTAATACCTCTGGAGTGCAAGGACTGCGAAGTATTTAAGGAATTCAGACAGCAGTGGTATGTAATGCAAGATAACATTTTAAAATGCATTGATAAAAATGTTCCAGTTCTTGGGGAAGGGACTGCCAAAGCCTAATATAAAAAATGTTCTTTTCTGTTTTTATTCACCAACAAAACATGCAATTTAAAATCTTCAGCATAAACTGTACATCTTGAGACCAGCCAGAGGTAAGGTTCCCTAGAATGTAAATGACCTGAAAATGTGATGAGACTGTCCAAATGCACATCTCACCAAGAGCCATGTTTTTCTAGGTTCTTTTCCATAAAACTTGATTCTTTCATCTCCTTCTGGAATTCAAACCCACAGTGTCTGCTGTATGGTTAGCTGTGTGACACAGTAGCAACCACACAGGCAAATCTGAATTTTCTTACATCTCTGTTGAGCCCAAATACTGGAATTGTAACATGAACTAAATATTTGGTATTCCAAGAATGTAGCATTCATGCTAAGTACAACTTATGTAGGTCACTTCAAGAAGAGCTGTGATTAGATCAAACAGTCTAAGAAAAACTGAAAAGCAGAGATAAAATGATAAAAAAATACTGTCAGCACCACTGTCTCTTTACTACTGCATAATAAATGCTTAGCTTGCAAGTCCGGAGGTTAGAAAACAAAATTACTAATTTTTTTCCCTGTAGGGTTGAGACTGAAAGAAATCTCTTTGTCTGGTTTAACACATTAATCATACAGAACAGCAGCTTCTGACACATTAATGAGGAAGCTGCAGATCTTACACTAGAGCTATTCTTCATATTTACAACTATTTTGAGCATGTAGAATCAGAAATTAATGGTTGTTGCTTGGTATAAATTCTAGACTGAGTTACAACAATGAACACATAGGAAAAGCAATATGCCACTATGTTTTTCCTGATGAGTAAGACAATGCCACAATGCACTGTTTGCTAGAAAATGTACAAAAAGCACAAGCACTATTTCCATACAGAATTGTCAGTCTGTTACATGAGTAATACTTGTGACTGACTGATTAATGCTGTTTTCACAAATGTTACTGATTTTTTTCATGAACTTAAAAAAAATCACCACTTCTACTTAGTGTTCAGCTTTGATAATACCAGCTAGCGACACATTAAGCCACTGATTAAAACTATACTTGTTTATGCTTATTATTATTATTTTATTATTACTGTAACTGTTGCACTTGCTTATCCAGAATGATAAGTACTTGATCAGTATGGCATATGCTCTTTTAATAAACAAATACTTAATGTAATAAAACAATCCCTTTTGTCATTACAAATATATGCACACCTACAGTTTGTAGCCATTAGAGTATGTAACCAAAGTTTGCATATTACTTAAAGAGGGCGATCTCTTGAATGATACAGCATGGCAACAGTGTTCATCAGTGTTGTGGGGATTCATAAACAGATTTGTGCAATATATGCAAAGTGCCTGTATGTGCCACAATAGAAGTTAAGTACCAAGATACCCAAGCTTTGCTATATCTTTGGACAACTCCATTACGTAGCTGCTATGTATTCCTTTGTACAAGCCAAGTCCTATCTGCAACTGCCAATACAAAGAGAATTACTGATCCAATGTCAAACTCTTCTCTGAGCTTGCTGATAAGCATTTCTACATTCTCATCCTTAGATCAGTCTCTGACTCACCAAGGCTAGCAAGAGACTTGGCCTGGACACCTCTGATGCTGTGTAAACTTTATCCACTCCTGTGCCATGCAGTGAGGTTGAGGAATATGACACTCCAAGCTGTTACTATAATTTGCAGGTCTGCAGCCTCAACACTAGAGGGGCATGGGAGCTGAGCAGTGACTTTTGTGGAAGTAAGTAAAGTACAGAAATTTGAAACTGACCACCACCTAAGGGTAGAAAACAATACCAATCTATTCAACTATCAGGTTACTGGACACCAAGGCTACTTGCAGTAGTAACAATATGTCTTTCTTACCTTTAAACATTCCTATATCTCACTCCCTCTAACTAAAATGAATTGCCTCACTTTGCTGTACAAATTGAGGGCAGCTTATATTTAGAGGGTAATAGCAGATGGAAGTGCATTAACAGTTTGCAGCAGACTTTTCAAGTAGGGGACAGGTATCAGTTTAACCAATATAGATGCAGAGTACTGCAAAATGTAGGTGAAATTAAATATATATATCTGAGGTGTGTAGGTCGGCTTACCCTGTGCAAACATGTGAACATTTTGGTTCTGTTTTTGTGGCAGTTGATGTTATTTTGACACTTCCATCAATTTTCTGTGATGCTCATGTGGTGGTTGAAGTTCATTGCCTGCAGCTTTGGAAAGATGTGCATTGAGTGAATAAAATAAACTTGTATTTTCACTGCTGCATTTCATGAGTCAGGATTATAGAAAGTGTATACAGAAAATTGCAAGTAAAACAGTCCAGATAAACAAAAGTATGTGCAAGCATTCTGTCTTGTGATTGTGTGATTTCACCTTCTATGTCCACGTTTAGTGTTTTCACCCCAACTGTACAACCAATATATTTTCTCAGAACAGTTCATGGATGAGGCATCTGCTCTCAATCAACATTAGAGTGCTTTTCCTGAAGGCAGAGCTTGGAAGGTTAAATCAAGCTCTTCCCCACCTCTTATAAGTTGAGTAATTGAGAAGACACAGACAGCTACATTACAATTTTGTCTTTAAAGCAATCACATCTGCCAGAGACAGAGACTACCAAAGGGCAGAATAATTTTAGGAAGATCCAGGCCTGATTGCTTTAGATCAAGGTTCCTTATATCTTGCTTTAAATCTGTCTCTTTTTATGTGGTATCTCTTAACTGATTACTGCATTTACATTCAGTTAAGCAATACTCTTTCCAATGTACCCCATAGTTCCTCTTCCATGAAGAGAAAAGTAACAAAAATGCAATTTGAGCATTGAGTGGAACTGACAAGTCATACTGGTAAATACAGCAATTAGGGATAATACAACAAGCACCATAGTAGATCTGGCTAACCTAATGACTGTCTGTTCCACTATCAATGAACAAAAGGACTGTGCATAATAGATTCATAGACTCATAGATTCGTAGACTGTTACTAGACCAATAACCCAGGGGGCCTTTCCTAAGCCTAGCCAAGTTTTCCCAAATGAATAATAATGTCTTGTATCCAAATAGGACATTGAGGGCCAGGCATTTATAAGCTAACTCTGTCCATAACGGACATGGATGCCAGGCCCAGTGTAAATTTTCTATTCCCCATCCACTGGTCTAGGGTGTGCTTAAACTGGGTGGTAGATTAACTCAGCTTCATATGGATGGGAAGCCTGTTCCATAGGAGGGGCAGTCTCTGGGACACATATGTTTCTCTCTAGCATGTTCTGTTTAAGATACAGACAAAATTCAGGTCTCTACACCTTGTATTTCTGGAACTCTTTGACTTATGAATATATGGGGTTTGAGGATGCCTTATAAGCTAGGCAAAGATCACCCCTCAGCAATCTATAGGAGACTGAGTAGAGGGAAAGGGCTTTAAGGTGCTCTGCATAAGGCAGGTTTGGTATGCCTTGTATTGTTTTTGTAAGGAACCTCTGTGGTCACTCTGTTTTCTGCATATGCCTGGTAAGGTGCATACCAAAGGGAATATTGTACTCTATGACTGGTCTGATAAGAGTGGAGTACAGTGGGATAATGTCTTCTTTGGACCTAGATGCCATGTCCTTACTTATAAGTTGTGCAACATAAAAGGATTTCCTCACTACTGTGGCCACATGGTAGTCAAAGGTAAGGTGACTTTGTTTGTGTGTACCTCAATCCTTGGCCACTAAATCAACTCTTTCTGGTGTATTATCAACATGGTAATTAGCTGAGATGGTTGACTTCCCAAAGGGTACAATTATGCATTTCTTAGCATTGTGTTTAAGACCATAGTTTTGGCACCATTTGTTAGACAGAGATAGACGTACTTGAAGAATGCTAGTGTCTGCAGGGGAGTTTATGATAACTCCCAGCTTTCAGTCATCTGCAAACTTAGTCAGCCATAAGCCTTTAGCATTTGCTACTATTTCAGAGAAGTAGATGCCAAAAAGGAGCAGACCCAGTACCGAGACCTGGGAGACTCAGCTAGTGACTGGCCTCTTGGCGGAAGTGGCTTCACCTATTTTGTCCTATCAGTGAGACAGTTGACTGTCCAGTGGGTGATAAAATAGTTTATACCTAAATTAGTGAGCTTGTCTATAGTGCCTGAGTGTATCAAAACCCTTGGTCAGGTCAAGGTAAACTGTATGCACAGTTGTTAGAAAAATCTACATGCTGCTTAGAAAATATATTTACATACATGCTGCCTAGAAAAATATATTTACAATGTGTGCTGCTTAGGAAGATGTGTATTTAATCATTCAAACACATATAAGTTGTATGATCAAATATATAGAGAAATGTGTGCTTTAGTTAGGAATAAATGTACTTAATGCATTTAATTCTGTCTTACTAGAATAACAGTAGAAATAAACCTGCATATTATTGCTTGAAGTACAAGCTGCAGTGTAATCAGAAATTTGACCTTGGCAGCTTGCAGATGCAGTCTGGCTCATGTCTTTCAAGTAAAGATTATTTTGCAAAGTTAGAAAATAATAAATCTGTTTGCATGTATGTCCTCTTTCCTGCCTCCACCAGGAAGTAGCCTTGTCGCACTATCTCTGATAGTGCGCAGCTGAGACAAGAAAAACAAAAGGAGGCTTTAAGGAAGACTTACATCTATTGTATTTGAACTAATCAGAGAACCTTGAATTGGCTACATCCTCAGGAGGTCATCGTGACTGACCAGCTGTTTGCAAGGCTGCAACATTCTCATGGCAAAAGGACTTTTGAAAACACGAACTCAGCAGTTTTATCAATTACTATGATGTAAAGACCCTGTCACTGACCACACCAGTAAGGTGGGCAAAACTGATAATGAAATGTATATAACCAATGTGTTTTGGTCAATAAAGCAGTCAAAATTCTATACAAACTTTGTGTATGGTTTTTTGCCTCCTAATGTACATTAGTGATATCTGAGTTTCTCCTGCATTATTGTTTGTTATTAATTGACATTGTGTTTGAATAACTCAATGATTTTTACAGTCTGACTCTAACAAATTTATTTAACATCTTGGTCCTAATCGTGCGGAATTCCTTGGTAAGCTACAGGTCAGAATATATAGGTGGTATTGAAGTCTGCAGAAGAAGGAAAGACCTCCGACTGAATTGTCGTGCCCAAAGAGGCTGTCCACTTGTCTGATCTGTGGCCGAAAAGCGGAAAACTGGGTCCTAAAAAGCCTATCAAACATAAGCAGGAGGCTCGGGTAAGCAGAATTCCTCTCTTTGTTTTTGTTTTAGATCGGGGACCAGGTTACACTGTGCTATTGCTAAGGTTTGTGATAGCAGGGAGAGAGGTAGTCGAAGTATTGTATCTTGAGTCATAGATCAGGAAATAAAGCAAAACAAAGTAAACAGTCATTCTAGACACTACTGTGAATACGGGGAATAGAGATACCACGTGGTACAAGAGAAAGGGTTACGTAACAGTTCTGTTGTTTTTTTCTCTCTCTCTCTCTCTCTTCTTTTTTCTCTTTCAGAGACATGGGAAATGAGTGCACTAAAGGGTCACGTGACCCGCCCCTAACAGAAGATGCAAAATATATGCAATTACAGAGAGCAGATAATGTGAGATATTTTGCAACATGGGTTAACAAGTATGACTTTGATGGTAAATTGGATAAAATGGCATTAATAAAACTTTTAAGACAGTTAAAATCTGACGCAGAAGGTCAGGCAAAAAAGCAACGACAGTTGGGTGTTCCTCAAGCACATAGGTGGATTGAGGAAGCGAACCGAAGGGAACAGAAAAATAAAAATGCAAAGGCATTATTTTTAGACAAAGAGGATAATAATGTAATAGTAGCATCGGTCCCTCCCCTACCACGTCCACCGATGCCTTACTCAGAATATGAAGCGGAGGCGGGCTGACCCCCCCCCACGTTACCCAGAGACAACAGGGATATTAAGACAACCATTTGTAAGAGAACCTATCGGGACTAGATCCCGAACACGTCAAACACTTGTAGATGTTCAACCAAGCGGGAATTTATTAGATGAGGGTGAGGAAATCTGTCCATTAATAGAAGTACCAAACCCAAGAGGCAGGACAGGAGGGCCAGGCCTCAACTCTCTTAGTATACAGACCATGGACACGGAAGACATCCGAAAAGCTACAGAAGGAATTCCCCATCCAAAAATTAACTTTGAGAAATTTTTACAGGATTTACAGGGTATGAGATTAAGTTACCACTTAAATGGGGAAGAGGTAGAAAGAGTAGTTAGACAAATTTTAGGTCCAGACTGGCACATGATTTGTGGCACCTGGAATGCCCGTGACGCACAACACAGGCCACTCCTACATAGTGACGCAGAACTAGATACTAGATTGAAGGGTCTTACAGACCGCATTACTGAAAAATGGAAACCTAGGGCAGACTGGACTTGCATTAACCAGTGTGTACAACAAGATAATGAAACTGTGGATGCATACTATGGTAGATTGTTAGAATGTTTTAATAACCATAGTGGCATGCCTGTTCCTGAAAATCAAAAAAATGATAGTTCATATGAACAACAATTGAAGACTGCATTTTTGAAAGGTTGTATTGCCCCTGTCAATAGCTTCATCACGAAGCACATGATAGATCACCGAACAAGTAGGCTTCAAGCCTTGTTAGAATATGCTAGACATGCCGAAAAACATTTTAACAGTAAAAAGAAAAAGAAAACGCAGGTCTTCACAGCTGAAGACGGTGCGGAAGTTTTTGTAGTACAAGCAGCCAAAAAAGGGCAAGCAAAATATTCAGGGTAACAAACGCTCTGACAAAAACTCAGAAATTTATGAGAGCAGAAAGAAAAAAGGTGAATGCTTCAATTGCGGTAAGAAGGGACATTTGGCAAGGGATTGCAGGAGCAAGGTACCTGCGGAAAAAAAGGATAAGGAAGATGAGGATTGACTATATGACAGTTATGCTGCTCAGCAGTCTTCAGAAGAGACTAATGAGCAGGGGGATGATGTAAATACCTTAGAAGAAGCAGATGACATGCAACTGGATGTAGAAGTTGGGGAAAGTGAAGTTTTAGATCTGGCACTACTGAGCTTAGAGCTCTATTTAGCAGACACGAAACCGGAAGTTACACTTCTGGTAGAAGGGAGAGAAATCAAATTTTGTGTGATTCAGGAGCATCACGAACTTTGATACATCCTTCAAAGTTACCGAACACTCTGAGTCACCTGATTTCATATTAGTGAAAGCAGCAAACGGACAGTTGTACAGGGAACCACTTTCCCATGACATAGCAATAACTGATCCAGTCTCGGGCATGACCCAGAGAAGTAAAATAGTACTTTCTGCCAAATGCCCCATGAACCTATTAGGAAGAGACCTTATGCAACTTTTGGCATAGCAGTAGTCCCTACCATGAACGGTATGGAGGCACAGAGACAAACTGACACCTTTGTAGTACGGTCGGAGGGGGAGGCTTATTATTGGTACAGCCAGGATCTGGTTACAACCGGACCAGGGGCAGTGACCGAGGAATTGATGAATGTAGCCACTAGCAAGGTGCCTCCCCTCGATACTGACCAGCAACATTTATTACATTGTACCCTATATTATTGTAGCACACCAGGACCTGATAAAGAATACGAACAAAAGTTGTTCAGGAATCCTGCAAATAGACTGATATTACGGACCCTATACTGGGACACTGAGGGCAACAGTGTGGTGAGTTGTTCGTTACCTCAGGAGTTTTGGAATTGTACAAATCCAATAAACTACCACACGTTAGTCTAACCAAAAACAAGAATGTTAGGTGGGTAGACTTGGGTGACAAAGTGACAGGATGGGAGAGACTAACTGACTTAGAGTTATCGGACTTAGGAGTACAGAAACAGAAACTGAATTGGTTAGCACGCCCAGCTGTACACTTACAACAGAGTGAAGACAGCTGAATGGCGTTCTTGATAAAAAAAAAAGAAAAAGCTTTGAGTAAAATACCAAATGTTCTTTGGTCAACAGGAAAATCAGATGTAGGACTTATTCGTACAGCAGGGCCAGTAGTTATTACACCAAAATCAGCCTTTAGACCAAGGAAAAGACAATATCCTTTGAGCAAGGATGCAGAACAGGGAATCAAACCTATTATAATGGCATTACTCAAGGAAGGGATACTGGTGGAATCTTTAGATTCACCATGTAATACTCCTCTATTTCCTGTAAAAAAAGCAAACGCGGAATGGCGGATGGTACAAGATTTACAAGCTGTAAATGATGCGGTAATACCAAGAGCACCTACGGTGCCAGACCCACATACTTTGTTAAATGATTTGAAGCCAACAGAAATATTTCACCGTGGTAGATATTAGCAATGCATTTTTCTCAATACCTATCCACCCTGACAGCCAGCATTGGTTTGCATTTACATTTCAGGGCAAAAGGTATACGTACACCCGACTACCACAGGGATATAGTGAAAGTCCAACAATATTCGCACAAGAGATGGCTAGCAACCTGGCGGGTTTTCTCCACCAGGGGGCAGCCAAGTACTACTTTATGTAGATGACATCCTGCTTGCAGCTCCTACCCAGCAACAGTGTAGGGAAGACACAATAGCATTACTGAAATTCTTAGCTGAGCAAGGGCATAAAGTGAATAAACATAAATTGCAACTTTGGAAAGAACAGGTTAAATACCTGGGATATGTGATATCCAAAGAAGGCAGAACATTAGATGAAGAATGAAAAACAGCTATTTTACAAGCACCCAGACCAACTACCAAGAAGGAAATGATGTCTTTCTTGGGAACGACTAATTTTTGTCGAAGTTGGATGCAATTATGCTTTAGAAACGGCTCCATTGGCTGATTTAATATTTAAAACACCAATGGCAGCACAAGAAACACTACACTGGACTCCGGAAGCAGAGGCAGCCTTTTGCAGACTAAAAAAACTGATAGTTTCATCATTAGTTTTAGGGCTTCCGAATTACCATAAGAGATTTTTCCAAACTGTAGATTGTAGGCGGGATATATGGCGTCAGTACTGACGCAACGACATGGCGGCAAGCAACGCCCCATAGCTTATTATTCATCACAATTAGACCCGGTGGCACGATCGTTACCACCCTGCGTACAAGCAGTAGTCGCAGCAGCTATGGCAGTGCAAGCTTCAGCCTCAGTGGTGTTGTTTCATCCTCTCACGTTGAGAGTACCTCATGCAGTTGCGATAATTTTACTGCAGGAAAAATAGCATTTTATCCCCTGCCAGACATCTTTCTTGCATGACCATACTATTGAGTCAACCCCATATGACAATTGAGCGTTGTACAACATTAAATCCGTCAGCGTTACTTCCAATTCCTGTGGATGGCATACCGCACAGCTGCCTACAGGAAATGGAACAAATAACCACACCCAGACAAGATCTTACTGATATACCTTTAGCTGACCTGCAGAGGTGACATTTTTGTGCATGGGTCCTGTAGATGAGGTCCTACAGGGAAGAACCTAGTGGGCTATGCAGTAGTGACTGATGACGAAATCATAGAAGCACAACCCCTGCAACATAACCTGTCAGCTCAAGCAGCAGAATTGATAGCTTTGACACGTGCTTGCACTCTAGCGAAAGGCAAATGTGTTAACATATATACTGACAGTCAGTATGCTTTCTCTACAGTGCATGTCTTTGCACAACAATGGAAAAACAGGGAATGATAACATCTACTGGCAAACCGATTAATCATGCGCAATTAATTCTGAACCTGTTAGATTCTATTCAGTTACCCACTAGAATAGCTATCTGTAAATGTGCAGCCCATACAAAACAACAAGACAGAATTTCAAAGGAATGCTCGGGCTGATGCAGCTGCGGCAAGCTGCCTCAGACCCAGAAACTGTGCTTTTAAATGAAGAACTACAACCTTCTGAGACTCTAGATTTAGAAATGTTAAAAACAATGCAGACATTAGCTACAAAAGCAGAAAAGCAAAAGTGGATAAAACGAGGAGCAATCCTTAAAGAGGGACTGTACATCTCCAAAGAGGAGAAGCCCATATTACCATCTAATTTATTTAGATATGCAGCTTTGTTGAGCCATGGGCAGAGCCATGTCTCAACAGGGGGGATGGTACAGTTAGTTAACAAAACATTCCAAACATATGGATTTACGAATTATACACAAAAATTTTGTGCAACATGTCATATTTGTAGCAAACATCATGCACAGGGAGCATTTAAACCAAAGCGAGGGAGTTTTCCAACACCACCCTATCCGTTCCATACTATTTGTATGGATTTCATAGAACTGAACAAATGTGAAGGGAAAAATACTGTTTAGTAATCATAGATATGTTTTCAAAATGGGTAGAAGCTTTTCCAACTAGAAATCCGGATGCAGCAACAGTGGCAAAGGCCCTAGTGAAAGAAATCATTCCTAGATTTGGCATACCGGAAAGAATTTATAGTGACAATGGGACACATTTCGTTAACCAAACGATACAGCAGCTTGGGAGATTTTTGGGATTTCTTTGAAAAACCATTGTGCTTATCACCCTCAGTCAGCAGGACTGGTGGAGAGGTACAATGGAATTTTGAAAACAAGTTGAGAAAATTAATGAGTGAGACTCAAAAGACTTGGATTTGCTGTCTGCCTTTAGCACTGCTGAGCATGAGAACTGTTCCAAATGTAAAGGGCTTGACCCCTTTTGAAATAGTGTTTGGAAGGGCATATTGTGTGCCACAATGGAAGGCCCTCATGCCTGCAGAGCTGGAGGCCGATGACTCATTAGCTAGTTATATGAAAAAGTTTTTAACAAATAAGACTGTTTTGCAGTTGAACTCTTTTCCAGATAAACAAGAAACGAAACCAGAAGCCGTGCTGACCCCGGGGTCCTGGATTTGGCTGAAAATCATAAAGAGAAAGAACTGGGCGAGTCCAAGGTGGGAAGGTCCGTACCAGGTACTGTTGGCAACACCCACCGCAGTGAAAATCGCTGAGAGAGCATCTTGGGTTCATTTAACCCATTGCAAACCTGTTAAGAAATTTAGTCTGGACATACCACAGGAACAGGATGGCCAGAGGCAGAATGAATAAAAATGTGAAACAACCCAAGAGACACTGGTTCACTGGCCTACTGATCATACACTTAATAACTATGTTTGTAGTAACCTTTTGTTGTTATGGTTTTTCTTGCATATAACTACAGAAGTGAAATTAATAAAACGTGATGAAGGACTGGCTATAGACTGGCACCCAAACTTTAACACATACCTGGCTATGAAACGAGTTTATGTAGAGACTATGAACGTTTCAAATTGCTGGGTCTGTACTGCAATACCTACAGCATATGGAGGACTTTTGATGTCTGCTGTCCCCTTGGGAATAAATGCAACTTGGGAAAACCTGTTATTTGACACAGGCACTGTGAGATCACAAGACAAAGTGGCATTACACTTGCCTGTTACTCAGAAAGGAATTGTTTGTTTTGTTAAAAATGATACACTCCAGGTTGGTTGGAGTAACTGTAACATAACTGTGTCTTACAAATGTTATATAAAACCTATAGACCAAGGTACTAGTTGCAGCACGAATTATGATTCATATTTAAGCTTGATGAAAACAACATTGAGAAATGTGCAAAAATCTCCTGAAATATATAGACAATTCTCTGTTATAGATAAGAAAATGTTTCATTCAGGGTTAACCCGCATCAGTACAAAAGTAGAAAACTGTTATTTTGTTTGTGGGAAAAAAGCCTATAAATGGTTACCTGAGAATTGGTCCGGCAGTTGTTTTTGGGTTATCTGGTTCCAGCCATAAGACATAGTGCAGAATTACCACTGGGTAAAATACGTAATGTAAGAGATGTAGCTCACCGAGCTGAAAATACAGTCAGAAAACCTACTAATCCAGTGGGTAAGATTGAAGCAAGCTGGAAGGATCATTCGTCTGTGAAAGACAAAGAAAAATTGACCCATATGGACTTGAGTGACAGTGTTATATCCTGGGCTGGAATATTCCCAACCTATGGAGCAGTCAAATCGATTTGGGAATTGAGAAAATTGTCAAAACTTCTCGAAGTAATGAGCAATGCGACTTTTTCCGCTCTTGAACTTGTGACTGATGAGATGAATGCAATGAGAACAGTTGTATTACAGAACCGAATGGCTCTCGACTTCACCCTAGCGGCGAGAGGTGGTACGTGCGCGCTTATCAAAGAAGAATGCTGTGCGTTCATTCCAGACAACCAGCATGAAATCAATGACCACCTGGAGGTAATACAGCAGGTGTCAGCAATGGCAGAACCAGGCCCAAACCCACTGACGAACTTTTTCCAGAATCTGTTTGGGGGGTGGGGTGGGGTCGGTCCTTATGAACATTCTGATTGCAATTTGTGTGGTACTGCTCATAATTGGAGCATGTGTCTGCTGCGGGATACCCTGTGTGAAAAAATTAGTTAAAGAATTAGTTGATGTATCAGTGACTGAAACTATGTACCAAGATATAGAATTGAATTTATTGATACCGAGTGAAAGTCTATCTGAAATATAAAACAAATGACTTACTTAGCTGAAAGTCCTTGAAAGGAAAAGGCTAAGAAATGAACTAACACTGTTTATGTTTCAAGTAGTATTAAATGCATTAAAAGGAGGGAGAATGTTAGAAAAATCTACATGCTGCTTAGAAAATATATTTACATACATGCTGCCTAGAAAATATATTTACAATGTGTGCTGCTTAGGAAGATGTGTATTTAATCATTCAAACACATATAAGTTGTATGATCAAATATATAGAGAAATGTGTGCTTTAGTTAGGAATAAATGTACTTAATGCATTTAATTCTGTCTTACTAGAATAACAGTAGAAATAAACCTGCATATTATTGCTTGAAGTACAAGCTGCAGTGTAATCAGAAATTTGACCTTGGCAGCTTGCAGATGCAGTCTGGCTCATGTCTTTCAAGTAAAGATTATTTTGCAAAGTTAGAAAATAATAAATCTGTTTGCATGTATGTCCTCTTTCCTGCCTCCACCAGGAAGTAGCCTTGTCGCACTATCTCTGATAGTGCGCAGCTGAGACAAGAGAAACAAAAGGAGGCTTTAAGGAAGACTTACATCTATTGTATTTGAACTAATCAGAGAACCTTGAATTGGCTACATCCTCAGGAGGTCATCGTGACTGACCAGCTGTTTGCAAGGCTGCAACATTCTCATGGGAAAAGGACTTTTTGAAAAACACGAACTCAGCAGTTTTTATGAATTACTATGATGTAAAGACCCTGTCACTGACCACACCAGTAAGGTGGGCAAAACTGATAATGAAATGTATATAACCAATGTGTTTTGGTCAATAAAGCAGTCAAAATTCTATACAAACTTTGTGTATGGTTTTTTGCCTCCTAATGTACATTAGTGATATCTGAGTTTCTCCTGCATTATTGTTTGTTATTAATTGACATTGTGTTTGAATAACTCAATGATTTTTACAGTCTGACTCTAACAAATTTATTTAACAACAGTCTTACCTTTATCCAGTGCTTTGGTGACTCTCTCAAGAAAATCCATCAGATTTAATAGGCATGACCTTCCTTTAACAAAGCTGAACTGTGATGGGTCCAACATTTGCAGGTTACCTATGTCCTCATTTATCATTTCTATGATGATTCTTTCCATGGTCTTACATATGAGGCTGATAAGACTTATGGGCCTGTAGTTACCCAGATCAGCAGTTGGACCTCCTTTGTGCAGGGAAATGATG